>NW_006921793.1:5648619-5665902 GCF_000298275.1 Orycteropus afer afer
ACATGAGACAAAGTATATGTGAACTGCTGTATGAAAAGTGAATTTACTCTGTAAATCTTCACCCAAATCCTAAAAAAAAAAAAAATTGGCCACTGAAAAATCTTATTAATAGCAGTGAAACACTGTCTGATGTATTACTGAAAAACTTTATGAATAGCGGTCCAAGCAGTGTTTCATTGTTTTATGAGTTGGAGCAGACTTGACGGCACCTAACCAAAACAACAAAAATACATTGATATCATTTTTACATGTCAGTATCTATAATTCTATCTCCTACAAAGCCAAAAATATTTACTATTTGGCCCTTTACAGGAAAATTTGTGCCAACCTCTGAACTAATCCATCTTCTTAGTAGACTTTTGTGCTTATTCTTTTCTTTTTGCTCTTAGAAAGAATTATATAGTTAAATTTCACACATACACACATTACTTCTCAATAATATTTCTATAGGAAAAATTACAGGAAGACGAATTTCTGGGTCAAATTGTGTGAGCATTTAAAAATTTGATCAGTATTGGCAAATTACCAGGGTCGTTTTATCAGGCCAAAGGGGAGCAAGTTGATAACCCCTTAACTTACTGAACAACCTCTGCTGTTGTTTCTCTTGAGCAAATAAAAATAACCTTAAAGTCTAATGTATACCTTTCTATATCACAATTAAAAGTAACATTCTGGGGTTTGCTGAAGAGATTAACTTCAAGGAGACAGCAACACAACCCTGAAACCCATGAATGATGTCTTACTTGTCCTCACTGCAGTGCCTGGTTTTCCTCAAAGTGATCAGCTTGAAGTTTGAAGCGAGGACACTGTTTGAAGCAAGGACAAGCTTTACTGATCACCTCTGCTTAGGCAGTAATTCCATCTCTCTTACATAACCATCTTGGGACCAGGGAGGGCATACGTTTTGTTATTGTGCACATGTAGCTTGCTGCCAAAGTCATACCCTAGCCCAGTATCAGGTGTTGTGGAGTGGATTCCGATCTATGGCAAACCCATGTGTATCAGTATCATGTGTAGAACTGTGCTCCACAGGGCTTTCAATGGTGAAGTTTTTGTAAGAATATCTCCAGACGTTTCTTATGAGGCATGTCTGGGTGGACTTAAACCTTCTTTAGGGTAGCAGCCAAACACATTTTTTGCACCACCCAAGGACTCCAATACACTGGTAAGGACCCCAATTTCACCTACCTCAGTAAGTTCTAGATTATTAACTTTTAAAGTCAGGTCTGCTCCAGTTTTCCTAGTCTTCCACTCAAAGTCTCTTTAAAGGCAAGCAATGCTTCAAAGCTTCCAAGATGCTCAGCAGATAGGGGTCATTTGGCTTCAAAGGAAGTCACCTGTGAGTCTGCCTTTCTGGAACATTATTAAACTATTCTAAATTCAGTCTTAATTGTTTCCATCTATTTTCAGTCCTGGCTTCTTACAAGGAGTAAGGAATTCAGAGTACTACCACTGTTCCTGCCTTTACTACTGCTACTGCTACTCCTCTTGTGACTTTTACTAGTATTACTACTAATGATAACTCATGTTCACTGAGTGCTAGCTATGTGCGAATGAACAAATCTGTTTTAGAAGAAATACAAGCATAATGCTCCTTAGAAGTGAGGATGGCAAGATATTGGCTCGCTTTGGAAACATCATCACGAAAGATCAATCACTAGAAAAGGACATCGTTTAGCAAAGTGGAAGGCCGGTGAAAATGAAGGAAGCCCTCAGTGAGATAGTTTAACACAATATCCAAAGCAGTGAACTCGCATATAGCAACAATCATGAAGGTGGTGCAGGCCCTGGCAGCATTTAGTTCTGTTGTGCATAGAGTTACCAGGAGTTGAAGCTGACTTGACAGCATCTAACAACAATAAGCTATATACAAGCCACTGTTCTAAATGCTTCATATGTACCAATTCACTCACTCCTCATGGCAATCCAAAAGGTAGATGTTATTTTTATCTCCACTTTATTATATCTTGTGGGATGAATGTAAGTTTGAAGGTGATGCACTTAGAAGTTGAATTCCAGCTTTGCCACGTACTGTGATTAGTCCTGATACTCAAAATGTGGCCCCTGGGCCAGCAGCCGTCAACAGCACCTGAGAATTTATTAGAAATGCAGAATCTCAGAGCTTATCCTGGCACTGTTGTGTCAGATTCTGCATTGTAATAAGGTTTTTGTGTGCTTCAAGTAGCCTGGAAGGAGTTCTGGCCGCACAGTGATTAAAGCATTTGGCTGCTAACCCAAAGGTTGGCATTTTCAACCCACCAGCCACTACATGGGAGAAAGATGAGGCAGTCTGCTTCCATAAACATTTACATCTTTGGAAAACCTATAGAGCAGTCCTATTCTGTCCTTTACTGTTGCTATGAGTAGGAATTAACCCAATGGTAGTGGGAAGAAGTAGCCTGGGTGGTGCAACCAGTTTGTAATCTAAACACCTAAAGGTTTGCAGTTCAAACCCACCTGGTGACTTCATGGAAGAAACACCTGACAAACTGTGTCCATAAAGATTACAACCAAGAAAACACTACAGAGCACTTCTACTCTGCCACCCAGGTCGTCACTGTGAGTCAGAATCCACTTCACTGAAACAAATTTGGATTTGCTTTCAGGTTCTCAAACTGAAGTTTGAGAAGCACTGGCCTAGGGAAAGTTTCTCTCAGTCTCAGGGGCTCTATCTATAAGATGAAGCTTGTTTTACTTAGTGAAACAGATATGATGCATTGGTTAGCTCTGCATTTTCCTACTTTTCTACTGTAATTTCTGGTATTGCAAAGCCTAGACATCTAAAATCTCTATTTTCCTGACTCCCTTGCAGCTAGGGTTTCAGATGTAATTTGGGTTCCGCTAATCAGATACCTTCACACCAGACCTAACTGAGAGCCAAGTTAAGTGGGGTAAGAAGCAACAGCAGGCCAGGCATGAGCTTTGCTGGACAAAATCCAAAAGCAGAGCAACTCTGAAGGGAGTAGTTCTGCAGGCTGCATACAGCCAACATGGTGTCATTCTAGAGTCTGGTTTGGAGCTGTAGTTTCCTCTTTCTCCCACATTCTACTGTGGGAAATGTAGCAAGCAGTACCTTTGGTAGGATCATTCCACAGTAGTGTCCTGGAAGTGCTTAGCAGAAACCAGGCTGCCACTTCAGATAAAACTACACCTATAATTTGGAAATAATGGAAGGCATGCACATCATAGTTGTTGTTATGTGCCATCAAGTCGGACCCGACTCATGGTGACCCCTCCTTGAGTTTCTGAGGCAGTATCACTATGAAAGTGGATTGCCCCATTGTCCTTCTGAGGAGTGGCTGGTGGGCTTGAACTGCCAGCCTTCTGGTTAGCAGTCAAGTGCCTTAGGCACTATGCTACCAGAGAGCTCACCTATATTAGTCCACCAGATACAGTGAGCAGAACTAGTACTTGGGCTCCTTTTTACAAAGGTCTCCCTGACAATCTTCTGGGCTGCCTTCAGTTAACCCTTATTGGAGAAGTGCTTTTGAACAGGTTTATCCCAGTAAGAGACCAGACCTCCAACTACAAGGCCCCAGGTCTTCCAATGTAAAGCCTACCTCTCAAGTCTTCAGTTCTTAATCTAGCATCTGCCTCTTTCCAGGGTGATGGATATGATAATGCTCAGTCCATTTTGGGAACATTTCCATGCTCTCCCATGGAGTCATGAGATTGCCCTTTGTGCTCTGTCTTAGTCATCTAGTGCTACTATAACAGAAATACCACAAGTAAGGAGCATCATAAACAGAAATTTATTTTCTCACAGGTAGGAGGCTCATACTCACACTCACTGCCATCAAGTCGTTTCTGACTCATAGCGACCCCCATTGGGTTTCTGAGGCTGTAAATCTTTATGGAAGTAGATTACCCTGTCTTCCTTCTGCAGAGTGGCTGGTGGGTTTGAACCACTGACCTTAAGTTAGTAGTCAAGTGCCTTATCCACTACACCATGAGAGTACCTTTTATAAACTACAGTGAAGTGTAATAAAAAAGGAAAATAATTGCATGCATTTTGTGTAAATATGGAGACTAGAAACCCAAATTTGAGGCACTGGCTTTAGGGAAAGTCTTTCTCTCTCTGTTGACTCTGGGGGAAGGTCCTTGCCTCTTCAGTTTCTATTCTTTGGCTCCTTGACCTTTATGTGGCATGGCATCTATCTTCCCTCCATCTCTGCTCTCCTCTCTGCTTGCTTAATCTTACTCTTTTATATCTCAAAGGAGATTGACTTAAAACACACTCTACATTAATACTGCCTTATAAACCTAACAAAGAAAATCCCTTTCCAAATGGAATTATAACCACTACATGGGTTAGGATTTACTATACATATTTTTTGAGGGGATACAATTCAATGTGTAATAGGCTCCAAGGAATATCATATCATATTTTAGTATAGATGAGTTTTAACTTGTGCACAGAAATCAGTAATTTGAGTGTTATTGGTGCCAGCTTTGTGTGGGAGAATTAAATGCATTCAATCAGGTCACTAATGAAAAAACACATAATGTAACAAGTTCATTGTTATATCAGAATCATGTAGTTTTATTAAATATAAAGGCTATCATTTTCTCCATAGGCATATACCAAATTCCTGACAATGTAAAATGTATTCACCATATGGCACACATATTTCTTTTCAGAAATGTGTTAAGTATATAGAAAAAGCTTAATCTGTATTTTAGAGTAACAGATGTTACTTTTTATATTTTCTGATATTTACACTTAACTTCCTTCCTTTATTCTACTATGCTACTATTTTGGTCATAAAACTCTTAAAATTTCTTCAAATTCTTCTTACTTATTTGCTTAATCATATTTTAATAGGCCATGATTTTGATGGGAATGCATAGAATCTAGGATTTTAACAAAATAAAGGAGTCTTGGGAGGCTGCTAATTGAAAGGTTGGAGTTTGCAGTCTTCCCAGAGGGACCTCAAAAGAAAGCCTTGGTGATCGGCTTCTGAAAAATCAGCCATGAAACCCTATGGGGCATGGTTTCACTCTGGGGTTGCCATGGGTTGGAGTCAACTTGATGGCAAATGATTTTTTTTTTTTTTTAATTAGACACCAAATAGCAATTAGTTCTTCATCAAACATTTGTTGACAGCCACATAGTTAGTTAGTATTAATCAGACACTGGATGTATAGAAAGGGTTCTTAAAAAAACCCTCCAGTTTGAAAATTATTTTCAAAATAATTTGCAAATAGTAATTCAGGCCTCAAGCCTTACCATTTTCATAGTGTTAGATTATTTTCTCCCAACAATGGAGGAGGCTCAGAAAAGATCATGCAAGCATGCTAATAATTAACCCAAGAAAGTTCAATTTGAGAATTACTTGCTATCTTTTTGGCCTTAGGTTTCTAATGACTCATGAAAACCTGCATTTCTTACCCACTTATACTCTGAAAGTTGACCTTGGGAAGATGCTGATATAACCTTGACCAGCACAGCAAGAAATGGCAGCCATGTTTACATTGCCTAAAAACTGAGGGAAGGTCTTCGGATTTGAAGTTTTTCTCATAAAATTGGTACATATATTCCTTAGAAACAGCTTCAACATAGGTTAGTATTTTTTTGCAAGATGGCAAAACTCAAAAAGTTATTGTTCTCTTTTTTTAAAAAAAATTGTGATTTGGGTGAAATTTACAGAGCAAATTGGTTTTCCATTCAGCAATTCATATGTGTTTTGTGGCATTCATTGCAATTTCCACAATGTAACAGCCCTCTTCTCACTTCTTCCCTGTGTTTACTATTTCACTTTGTCCTTCTTTCCTATCCCTTCCTGCCTCCTTAGCTTTTTCCCTGGGCAAATGCTGCCCTTTGCCCTTTGGATCTCATATGATTGATTGTTCTATGAGTGTATACCTTCCTGGTATTATTATTACTTATCTCATGGGCCTATCATTTGACTGAAAGTTGAGACACTGGGATGAGTTTAGTTCCAGGCTTATAGGGTGTCTAAGGGTCATAGTAGGAGCTCTGGTAGCATAGTGGCTAAGACACTTGCCTGCTAACCAGATGGCTGGCGGTTCAAACCCACCAGCCACTCCTCGGAAGGAAGGTTGGGCAATCCTACTTCCGTGGTGATACTGCCTCGGAAACCCAAGGAGGGGTCGCTATGAGTCGGGGCTGATTCGACGGCACACAACAACAACAAGAAGGGTCATAGTCTCAGGAGTTCCAGCAGTTTCTCTCAGACCAATAAGTTTTGTTTCACATTTTCCTTCCACTCTATCCAGGACCTTCTATTGTGATCCCTTTCACAGCAGTCAGCAGTGGTAGCCAGGCACAATCTATTTCTTCTGGTCTCAGCGTTGTGGAGGCTGGAGTTCATGTGGTTCATTAGTCCTTTGGACTAATTGTTTCCTTGTGTCTTTTATTTTCTTCATTCTTCTTTGCTCCAGGTGGAGAGAGACAAATAGTTGCACCTTAGATGGCCACTCACAACCTTTTAAGACCCTAGTTGGTTCTCACCAAAGTAGGATGTAGAGCATTGTCTTTGTGGACTACATTATGCCAATTGAACTTGGTGTCCCCTGAGGCTGTGGTCCTAAATCCCCATGCCTAGTGACTCATTCCTTCAAGATGTTGGTTATGGCTACAAAATTTCATAATTTTGCCTCCTACAAAAAGGGCACAGGGCTTCATCATCTGACCTCCTCTAACTTTACAAAGTAGGAGGAGGACCAAGATCAACAGCCCAAGACTGATTCCTATGAGGCAGAGGTCAGACATGTGGCCAGTCTTCAACCTTTTTACCAATTCTGACACCAACTGTCCCTACTTTTCAGCTGTGTTCCATAATTCAGTACAATGGTCACACAGACAGTACTCACAGACAATACTCATGATGATGGGGTTTATTAGGGAAGTAACTAGTTATAGTTCAGGTTCAGGAATGCTCAGGATACAATTCTTTAATCAGGACAGCCTCCCCTCCTTTGGCCTTCAGCCTCTTGGCTGGGCCTCTGTCCTGCTTGGGCAAGTGTTACAAAGCTCTTTTAACCCTGAAAATCGGTGCCTAGGGAGGCACCCCACTCTGCTAGCAAGCCTCCTGCCTGAAACTATTCAGCTTTCTCTCTCCATGGGTCGGGAAGCCCATTGCTCTGTCTCATGCCGGTTTCTGCTGCCAGGGTCTGCTGCTGCCATTTCTCTGCTGCTACTTCTTGCCATCTCTCACTGTATCAGCAAAGTGTTAAAGTTCTCCCTTTGTGGATTGAGGATTGAGGATTGAGGACAATGGATTGAGGATGTTTTCCACTCCTGGGTCTTCTTTCTTGATGGTAATGAGATTCCCCCCTTTCTGCCTCTGGGATGGCTCATTTTAAGCCTAGTTAAATGATAAAACTGACCAATCCTCACATTAGTGTTCCATACACCTTATTTCCATGGCTCTGGTAGCATAGTGCCTAAGACACTTGACTGCTAACCAGAAGGCTGGCAGTTCAAACCCACCAGCCACTCCTCAGAAGGAAGGTTGGGCAATCTACTTCCGTAGTGATACTGCCTCGGAAACCCAAGGAGGGGTTGCTATGAGTCCGGGCTGACTCAACAGCACATAACAACAACACCACCACCACAAGGGTGCCAAACACCTTAATTTATTTTATGAGAACGTTATCTAATCTCCTCGGTGGGCCACAAGCACCTCACATTTACATAGCTCCACCCAGTCATCTGGTGGAAGTGGCAAAGATGATGGCTAGAAGAGCCATATTAAGTAATTCACTGTGTCACACCCCCTGTACGCTCTACTATATTCATGGATATATTTGTAGCACATATAAATACACATGCAGAAATATCCTCTGTCAAACCTATATATATTCATGCGTATAGTACCATCTGCTTTCCCACCCCTGCTCCCCTGTGTGCCTGGCTATATATCCAATTGTGGGTTATTTTTATTACTGTTATTGCAGGATTGTGTATGTAATAATATTTAACTTTTTTGCCTTTAACTTTTGTGCTTCTCCCAGTGTCTTCCTCTCCCTTGATCATTTTGTGCTGACTTCCCCTTTATTATATATTGCCTTTCTCGTTACCCAAGTTAACACATGTCAATCCTCTAGTAAATGATTTACCCTCCCGCCCCCACCCATTCCTGGTAACATTCAAAGAATGATTATTTCTGTGTGTACACTTTTCCTTGACTTTTCACAGTAGGGTTTCATAAAACATTTGTCCTTTTGTGATTGACTAATTTCACTCAGTAGGTGGGCCTGGGACTAGGGGCTGCTTTTTGCTTGGGGGTGGCTCTATATTAAGGCAGGGGCCTGAGGTAGGTGGTCCTGGGGTTTGGAGGCTGCTTTTTGCTTGGGTGTGGCTCTATACTAAGGCTGGAGCCCAAGGTAGGCCTGGGGCTGGGGGCTGCTTTTCACATGGGGCAGGTCTTTATTAAGGCTGGGACCTAAGGTAGGTGGGCCCAGGGCTTGGAAGCTGTTTTTCACTTGAGTGTGGCTCTGTATTAAGGCTGGGGCCTGAGGTAGGCAGGCCTGGGGCTTGGAGGCTGCTTTTTGCTTGGGGGAGGCGCTTTATTAAGGTAGGGGACTGAGGTAGGGGGCCCAGGCTTTGGAGGCTGCAATTTGCTTGGAGGCAGCTGTATTTTAAGACCGGGGCTCAAGATAGGTGGGCCTAGGGCTTGGGGGCTGCTTTTTGCTTGGGGCAGCTCTTTATTAAGGCCAGGGCCTGAGGAAGGTGGGCCTGGGGTTTGGGGGCTGCTTTACGCTTGTAGGTAGCTCTTTATAAGGGCTGGGGTCTGAGGTAGGTGGGCTGGGGATTTGGAGCTGCTCTTTGCTTGTGGGTGGCTCTGTTTTAAGGCCATTGCTGAAGGTAGGCAGGTGCAGAGGGGTTAGGGAAAACTAAGGGAGACGAACTTTTCTGTCAGTTTGTCATCCTGTGGTGGCATACGTGTTGTTGTGAGGCCGAAGCCTATGCCACCGTGTTGCAAAATGCCAGCAGGGTTACCCATGGTGGATAGGTTTCAGCAGAGCTTCCGGGCTAAGACAGACTTGGAGGAAGGAAGAGGCCATCCACGTCTCAAACAATTGGTCAGTGAAAACCTTATAAATAGCAGCGAAACACTGTCTGTTTTTATTACTGGAAAACTTATGAACAGCCCTGAAACTTTGTCTGATACAGTGTTGGAAGATGAATCCATTAGGTTGGAAGGCACTCAAAATTTCACTGGAGAAGAGCTGACTCCTCAGAGTAGAGACAACCTTAATGATATGGATAGAGTAAAGCTTTCAGGATCTCCATTGGCTGATGTGGCATGACTCAAAATGAGCAGAAACAGATGCAAACACCCATTAATAATTGGAACATGGAATGTACAAAGTACGAATCTAGGAAAATTGGAAGTTGTCAAATGGAACACATAAAGATCGATATCCTAGGCATTAGTGAGCTGAAGTGGACTGGTTTTGGCCATTTTGAATCAGACAACCATATGATCTACTATGCTGGTAATGACAAATTGAAGAGGAATGGTATGGCATTTGTCATCACAAAGACTGTTTCAAGATGTGTTCTGAAGCACAATGTTGTCAGTGATAGGATACTATCCATACGCCTACAAGGACGAGCAGTTAATACTACTATTATTCAAATTTACGTGCCAACCACCAAAGCGAAAGAGGAGGAAATTGAAGATGTCTGCCAATTTCTGCAGTCTGAAATTGGCCAAACATGTAATCAAGATGTGTTGATTATCATTGGTGACTGGAATGTAAAAGTTGGAAACAGAAGAGTTACCAGTAGGAGGAAAATATGGCCTTGGTAATAGAAATAATTATGGAGATTGCATGATAGAATTTTGTAAGACCAATAACTTATTCATTGCAAATACTTTTTTCAACAACACAAGCAACAGCTACACATGTGGACTTCACCAGATGGAATACACAGGAATCAGATTGAATACATCTGTGGCAAGAAGTGATGGAGAAGTTCCATATCTTCAGCCAAAACAAGTCCAGGAGCTGATTGTGGAACAGACCATCAACTGCTCATTTGCAAGTTCAAGCTGAAGTTGAAGACAATGAAAGCAAGTCCATGACAGCCAAAATATGACCTTGCTAATATTCCTCCTGAACTTAGAGACAATTTAAAGAATAGATCTGATGTACTGAATACCAGTGATCGAAAACCAGAGGAATTGTGGGATGACATCAAGAACATTATCCATGGAGAAAGCAAGAGGTCATTAAAAAGACAATAAAGGAAGAAAAGGCCAAAATGGATGTCAGAAGAGACTCTGAAACTTGCCCTTGGTGAAGAGTAGCTAAACCAAATGGAAGAAATGACAAGATTAAAGAGCTGAACAGAAGATTTAAAAGAGTGGCTTGAGCAAACAAAGGCAATTACTATAATGAAATGTGCAAGGACCCAGAGTTAGAAAACCAAAAGGGAGATACAGGCTCAGCATTTCTCAAGCTGAAAGAACTGAGGAAATAATTTAAACGTTGAATTACAGTATTGAAAGATTCTATGGGCAATATATTGAATGATGCAGGAAGCATCAAAAGAAGATGGAAGGAATACACAGAGTCACTGTACCAAAAAGAATTGGTCAATCTTCATCCATTTCAGGAGGTGGCATATGATCAAAAACCAATGGTATTGAAGAAAGAAGTTGAAGATGCACTGAAGGAACTGGTGATGAGCAAGGCTCCAGGAATTGATGGAATACCCATTGAGATGTTTCAACAAATGGATGTCCCACTGGAGGCATTCACTCAGCTATGCCAAGAGATTTGGAAGACAGCTACCTGGCCAATTTACCGGAAGAGATCCATATTTGTACCCATTCCAAAGAAAGGTGATCCCACAGAATGAAGAAATTATAGAACAATACCATTAATATAACATGCAAGCAAAATCTTACCGAAGATAATTAAAAAATGGTTGCAGCAGTATACTGACAGAGAACTTCCAAAAATGTAAGCTGGATTCATAAGAAGACATGGAATAAGGGATATCATAGCTGATGTCAAACGGATCTTAGCTGAAAGCAAATACCAGAAAAATGTTTACTTACGTTTTATTGACTATGCCAAAGCATTCAATTGTGTGGATCAAAACAAATTGTGGATAAATTGAGAAGAATAGGAATCCATAGCAACTGATTGTACTCATGAGAAACCTGTACATAGATCAGGAGGCTGTCGTTTGAACAGAACAAGGGGGTACTGCATGGTTCAAAATCAAGAAGGGAGTGCGTCAAGGTTGTATCCTTTCACCATACTTGTTCAAATTGTATGCTGAGCAAATAATCCAAGAAGCTGGATTATATGAAGAACAGCATGGCGTCAGGATTGGAGGAAGGCTCATTAACAACCTGTGATACACAGATGACACAACTTTGCTTGCTGAAAGTGAGGATGACTTGAAGCACTTACTGATGAAGATTAAAGACTACAATCTGCAGTATGGATTACATCTCAACATGAAGAAAACATAAATCCTCATAACTGGTCTAATAAACAGTTTCATGGTGGGTAGAGAAAAGATTGAAGTTGTCAAGGACTTCATATTACTTGCTTCTACAATCAACACCAATGGAAGCAGCAGGCAAGACATCAAACGAGGTACTACACTGGGCAAATCTGCTGCAAAAATCAAGTGCTGAAGAGCAAAAATGTCTCCTTGAAGAATAAGGTGTGCCTAACCCAAGCCATGGTATTTTCAATCACCTCTTATGCATGTGAGAGCTGGACAATGAATAAGGAAGACCAAAGAAGAGAAGATGCTTTTTTGAGTTGTGGTGCTGGAGAAGAATGCTAAGAGTATTATGGTCTGCTAAAATGACTGTTTTGGTTACCTAATGCTTCTCTGACAGGAATATACCACAAATGGGATGGCTTGAACAAACACTAATTTATTCTTTTACAATTTGGAGGCTTTAAGTCCAATTTCAAAGTGCCAGGCTCTAGGGGCTGTGTGAAAGCCCCTCAACTTTGGACTTCAGCTCTGCCTCTTGCTCCTGGCCCACTGAAGCTAGAGGCATCTCTTAGGCAGCTACTGCCTGCTGAGGCTAACAAGCCCAAAGTCAACAAATAAAATGACCCAGTCCCAATGTTACCAAACCACATGGCAGGCCATTAATTCAAGTCCACTGTAAGTCCCCAGGTTGGTAGAGCATGGCAGGCTGCTGAACAATGACATGGCTACATGCAGGTTCCAAGTGTGCCATAAGCTAGAGACCATTCCCAAACCTGCTTATTATATATGGGAAGCAGACTACATCATCAAAGCAGCTACTCAGTAGGTAGATTCCACCATGGAGTTGATTGTCAGTCTCATCATGGGAAATAACTACCACTATCTGCCCAGCCACTCAACCAGGCCCAACCAAGCTGACTTACAACTTTAACTACCACAAGGACTAACAAATCTGTCCTGGAGGAAGTGCACCTGGAATGTTCCTTTGAAGTGAGAATGGCCAAGTTTCGTCTCACCTACTTTGGTCATGTTGTCAGAAGGAAACATTTCCTGGAGAAGGATATCATGCGTGGAAAAGTGGAGGGTCAACGAAGAAGGGCAAAGCCCTCAACAAGATGGATAGACACAGTAGCTGCAATGATGGGTTCAGGTAAACAAGGATCGTGAGGCTGGCACAAGACTGCAGTGTTTTGTTCTGCTGTGCATAGGGTCGCTATGAGTCAGAGATGACTTGACGGCACCTAACAACGACAACAATTTCACTCAGCATAATGTCCTCTAGGTTCATCCATGTGTTCATCAGGTGTTTTACAGATTCATCTTTATTATTGAACATTGTGGAGTATTCCATTGCATGTATATATAATAGTTTGTTTACCCATTCTTCTGTTGATGAGCACTTAGGTTTGTTCCATCTTTTTGCTATTGTGAATAATGCTGGGATGAACGTGGGTGTTCTCTAGTTTTCTAAAGGATGAAATAAAACTACTCTACTGTACCCCTGAGGTTCCCACATTTATCTCCAGAGGGACAAATTTTTCAATTAGGCAAAATAGAATGCAAAAACCACACATAAACTGTTCATAACACAAACTATAGAGAACCTGCATTATTAAAAACACTTATATTATTGTCCACATACTTATTTTGTATGGTAGCTATGTACTTCTCATTAACACAATAAGGAAAGAAGAACCTTTAAAAGGTGTAATTAAAAAGTATATTTTGTATACGTTTAAGGCAAAAGAGTAAAATCTTTTTTTAAATTTAATGTTTTCAGATTTTATGATTACCAAGATACTAACTAGTCATAACAAATTCTATTCTGTTTATTAATTTACTGTGTCTACTCTCAATTTATCAACTAAATTTTTGTTCTGAGATAAAGCAATTTAATAGACACTGTAAAAATATCAATTTTCGGGTGTTATGACTCTTTTTGTCTTCTAAGGGAATAAAGATGCAAACGATGAAGGATAAAAAGATCCCCTTTGTTTATGTACAGCAAAAAGTATGACTGTGGGAGGAAGAGGAAGCACCAATTATTTCCTAGGCTCTGTGCATTCTTTAAAGAGCCTGGGTGGTGCAAGCATTTTGTCATTGGCTGTGAATTAATTAAAAGACTGGCAGCTCAAAACCACCCAGTGAGTCTGTGGAAGGAAAGGCAAGGCCTGGTGATCTGCTCTTGTAGAGATTACAGCCTAAGGAACCCTATGGAGCAGTTCCACTCTGTAACACATGGGGTCACTATGAGTCGGGGCCAGCATGCTGGGGCAGAGTACACGCTCCCAAGTCCCAAGCACTGATCCTTGTTGCTCATTTGGGCAAAGAGGCTTTGGTAACCAAAGGGCTGGCCTCAGAAAAGAATTACGGGTTCAGGCCTTTAGAAGAAGAAGCACATTGAAGCTGAGAAAGTTTGCATAGAAATTGCTGGAGGAAAAAAAAAAAGATTTCAGGAGATTTAGCAGAACAGGATAATGTCTGCTTCTATTGTTGCTAGTTGCTGTGGAGTCCAGTCCATTCTGACTCACGATGACCCAATTTGTGCAGAGCAGAACTGCTCCATAGGGTTTTCAGGGCTTTATTTTGGAAGCAGATTGCCAAGCCTGTCTTCTGAGGCACTTCTGGGTAGGTTCAAACTGCCAAACTTGGTTAGGAGTGTTTAACGATTTGTACCACTCAGGGAAATTATACCCAGCGGTGTCACTGAAGGGAGTGTGGATTGCACTGGGTGACTATGTCAGAGCAGGTAACACCAAAATGACTGTCCATAAAATTATTGTGCAATGTAAGCTGTGTGTTGGCAGGCTTCTGGCTGCATGTACATGAGATACAGCTTGGCCAGGTGGTGGTGTAAGAGGTTGCAGCTGAAAGGCACTGCCCAGAGAGTCCAGGACTGCCTACAGGCAGTACCTAAGGTGTCAATCCCTAGACGTGGCAGCACCTAGAACCTCCAGGGGCCTGGCTGGATTCTATATGGTCTGGTACACGGGGTGGGGGTGGGGGTGGTGATGGGGGATGAGGAGGGGGATGTCACCATGAGTTACCACACTAGGTGAGACACCAACCCTAGTGATGCCACTGCTTCTACTACCCTAATAATTCTAGTTGATGTCATCATATCAGTTGATTCCAGAGCAGTTGACTCAATCACGATTACTTGGTTGGTGAGTAACATAAGTTCTCTTGTGGTAGCTGCAGGGGTCCAGAGCGGCGGAGAGTGGGTCTCCCGATTATCCAGGACCCCTGCTTCCCTTCCTGCTGTACCATCTATGCTGTTGCTCTGCTCATCTCAGGACTTGCCAGGCTCCTCCAAATAGGGAATGTCTGTCATTAGTGTAAATTGCCTGAGAACTGCCAATTGCTTCCTGCAGCTCTGATACTGACATCATGGCCTTCTGCTTGACACTGAGGTTGCCCACATGTTGACTGGCTGCCCCACCCATGGACACTGCTTGAGGAGAGGGGCTGTGTCCAGGTTCTCTGGGGCTCTCACAGGACTTCTGGAGCTCACCTGTCTGGCAAGTAAGGGCACATTCTTCCCTTCCCGTGGTCTGTCATTTACGAAGTGTCCCACAGAATTTTCTTGGGCTATCATTTTTAACAATGACTTTTTTTACCCTGGCCATCAGGGAGGGAGTGGGAGATTGAGCTGAGTGTAGCACAGAATTCAGACCCCTCTGTCTCACATCCCCAGACTCTACAGCTGAGTGAGGCCCTTGGGGAGCTCCACTATTTCTCCTTGTAGTCTGGGTTCTGTTGTCTTCAAGTCCATCAGAATATCTGTATGGATCTATAAAGAAAAGACAAAATTCTTTTCTACAGGGCTTCTAAGACCCATGCTACAGGGGATGTGTGCAGCCATATTTTAGAGCTTTTTGTGATCTTTGTGAAGGAGCTCTGGTGGTGTAGTGGTGTTCTGGTTACCTAGTGCCACTCTGACAAAAAATACACCGCAAACGGGATGGCCTTAACAAACAGGAGTTTATTCTTACAATTTGGAGGCTTTAAGTCTGAGTTCAAAGTGCCAGGCTCTAGGGGATGGGTGAAAACCCTTCAGCCTTGGGCTTTAGTTCTCCCTCTAGCTCCCGGCCTGAAGCTAGATGTTTTTCTTCACTCAGACAGCTACTGGCTGCTGAGGCTGCCAAGCCCAAGGTTGACAAAATAAAAAGGCACAGTCCTGATATTACCAAATAACATGGCAGGCCATTGATTCAAGTCCATTTTAAGTCTCAAGGTCGACAGAGCATGGTAGGCTACTGAACAATGAACAACACGACTATATGCAGGGTTCAAGGTGCCATAAGCTAGAAACCATTCTTAAGGCTTCTCATTATATACAGTAAACAGACCACATCCCAAAGGCAGCTACTCAGCTGCTTGTGGTAGATCCCACCATGGAGTTTATTGCCAGTCTCATCATGGGGAATAACTACCACCAGCTGCCCAGCCACTCAATCAGGCCCAGCCAAGTTGACACATAACATAACCACCACAAGTGGTTAAGACATTTGGCTGTTAAATGGTCGATGGTTCAAACACACCAGCCACTCCTTGGAAGAAGGATGAGGCAGTCTGCATCCATAATGATAAACAGCCTTAGAAACCCAATGGTGGTCACTATGAATTGGTATCAACTTTATGGCAGTGAGTTTGGTTTTGGTTTGGTGATCTCTATGAAGGCTATCAGCCCAGATTTTTGGAATGATTTTTGAGTTAAATTGGGATGAAGGAGAGTAAAACCTGTTGCCATTGAGTCAATTGTGACTCATAGGGATGTTATAGACAGAGGAGAACTACCCTATAGAGTTTCCAAGGCTGTAATCTTAAGGAAGAAGATTACCACTACTTTGTCCACAGAGCAGCTGGTGGGTTCGAACTGCTGCCATTTTAGTTAGCAGCTGAGTGCTTAACTGCTAGACCACTAGGGGTTCGTGGAGGAGACTAATGGGGCCAATTTACCAAAAATCAATTTGTCATGGTTCCTCCAAAAGTTCAACATAGAACTACTGTAAAACCCAGAAAATCAAATCCTAGGTATATATCCAAAAGAACTGAAAGCAGGAACATGAACAGAAACTTATACATGAATGTTCATTGTAGCACTATTACAATAGCCAAAGGGGAGAAAAAACCTAAATGCCTATGAATGGTTGAACGGATAAACAAAATGTGGTACATACATACAATGGAATACCACTCAGCCACAAGGAGAAATGAAGTCTTGAAGCATGCCACAACATGGATGTTGAGTAAAATAAGACAATCATGAGAAAGAGACCTTTGATAAGCAAAGCACTATTGAAGAAGAAGAACAAAGTAGGAGGTCTCACATTGCCAGATCTCAAAACAGCCACAGTAGTCAAAACTGCCTGGTATTGGTTTAATGACAGAATATAGACCAATGGAATAGAATTGAGAACCCAGAAATAGATCCATTGACCTATAGTCAGCTGATCTTTGACAAAGGGCCAAAATCCACTAAATGGGGGAAGAGAATGTTTGATTAATAAGTGGTGCTGGCAAAACTGGAGACCCATTTGCAGAAAAATGAAACAAGATCTGTACCTCATACTATACACAAAAATGGACTCCAGATGGATCAAAGACTTAAATGGGAAACCTAAAACTATACAGTTCCTCAAGGAAAAACTAGGGGCAAATTTAGCGGCCCTAATATATGGCATAAATAGATTATCAAGCATAACCCAAAATGCACAAACAGCAGAAGAGAAACTAGATGATTGGGACCTTCTAAAAATTAAATTTTTATGTGCTTCCAAAGACTTCTCCAAAAGAGTCAAAAGAGAAACTACAGATTGGGAAAAAATATTTGG
>NW_006921793.1:5679335-5679937 GCF_000298275.1 Orycteropus afer afer
GTATTTCTTGATATATTAAAGAAACATTTTCTTATCTGCATGTTAAAAGATGTTCAATTTGTCAAAAACTAAGGATCTCTGGATATAGCTTAATCCTTTAAAATAAATTTTTCTTATTAATATATTTATGAAAAAAAAATTGAATACACTTAAAAATCTAAGAAGATTCAACCAGGAAAATAGAAACCATGTTAGGAATTTTAGACAGAGAAATGGGGTATGCAGATACTAGAAACCTGAGAGAAAGGGAAAAAAGGACACAAGTTGGAAGGTTACAAAAACAAAAAATAGGTACCTAGATATTAATAAATTCATGAAGTTAAAATCCTGAGGGCTGAGGTAACAGAGATATTAATACTATATGAAGTAGCTACCACCCCATAGGACTAGGTGAACAGAAAGGAAGAGCTGAGATCACCAGAAACTAGTACAGGTAAGTGCAGGACTTATGACAGGACTCCATTCCAACGAGTTAGTCGTCAGTTCTGATGTAAGTGAAATACTTCATTCAAATCAACAACTGATGCTTCTTCTTCTTCTTTTTAAAATATATGTTTTATTTATCTCAACAGATCCAAAATATTATCATTTTAATGTGTAAT
>NW_006921793.1:5680257-5713390 GCF_000298275.1 Orycteropus afer afer
TATCTCAGGGAAACCTTCATGCTACCTCCCAGACTAGATCACCCCAAATGGGTGGGGTCTGGGACTGGATTTTACCAATTTTACTAGGTGATCCTTACAGTGGAGCAAAAAGGGGAAGCTTGTCTTGGCTCATCTTTTCTCAAAACCCCATCAGCAATGGGCTGGCTGGTTTTAGTCAGGTGCCCCACCTCATCCCATTAAGTTATCAGGGTGAGTAGGAAGAACAAAATCTGGCTGCCTAGGAATCTGAAAGCCAGAGGCATTTTTTCAAAAATGAATAAAGGGTACCTGTTAAATAAGGTTCGAGCTCCAGATGAAAGATGGTGAAGAATGTAACTAATTCTTCCAGAGCCTCCTATGTGCCAAGCATGGTTCTGAGGGTTTTGCATACTTCTTCAGATGACCCTATGAGAGAGGTGGTATTTGCTGTTCCTATATCACTGATAAGGAACTCTGGTAGCATAGTGCCTAAGGCACTTGACTGCTAACCAGAAGTCTGGCGGTTCAAACCCACCAGCCACTCCTCGGAAGGAAGGTTGGGCAATCTATTTCCCTAGTGATTCTGTCTCGGAAACTCAAGGAGGGGGTCCTACTTGACAGCACATAACAACATATCACTGATAAAGAAACTGATGTTTTGAGAGGCAAATTACAGCTGACCATGAGTCAGCCACTGGGCTGTGAGATTTGAACTGGGGAATTATGACAGCAGAGTGACCTCTGAAATACTACTGCCGAAGTGAGAAAGGTCACAAATTTAAGGCTATGTCCACTCCAGAGTTTTTGATTCTATGATTTCATAGTTTGAACCATGTAAATATTTTGCTGAAATACTTTTGTAAGTATTTTTTCTAAGAGCCCAGTAAAATACAGAGTGACAAAATTAAAGCAGCACCGTTTCTACTCACTTGTCATTAGCTTTTTCCATTAGTTTTCTTGGATAAGCACACAGAGGCACTTAAGAAAGGACCCTGCCTCACTGATGACTTGATTCATTCCACTGTAGCTCAAATTAGCAAACGCACAAATGATGATCTAACTTTCCTGTGTTCTGTGTAACTAAATTGTGAAATAAAAGACTACCGGCTTCTCCTCCAGCATAAACTATGGCTTTGATTCGCTTCGCCACGTTACCTTTGCTTTTATATTAGAGAAACAGCGAGAAGTCCTCAATCGTACATTTTTAGATTTTTGGGAAGCTTTCGAGGGCCGAAAGGTTCTTCCAACGTGACCAACTGTGACCTGTTTCCGTGAGTTACCTGTCACAGCGAAGTAGAGGTTTGCACCCTTCAATTCTCACAGTACCCTGCATTATTCATGTGGAAAAAAGTGAATTTAGCGAGATTGGGTAACTCATTCAAACACTGATGAGGGCCAAGGACGGCGGGGAACCACGTCGAGTTCACCGAAACAGCTTTTGCTCTTCACGTGCGCCTCATACCCGCAAGAGCAGGGCTCCTCTCTTCTCTACCCACCCCCTCCCCGCCACGGTCTCTATTATCCGAGAGCCCACTTCCCCTCTGAAGCTATCCAACGGGGAATCAAGTTAAAAGTGTCACGACGAACATAGCTCTCCCAAGCCCAGTGGGAAAGCCCGCTGCTGTGCGGCGCCCGAGCTGAGGGCGGCCACACCTCGCCATACTGACGCCAAGGGGCCCCTGAACCTGTCTGCCAGCCGGAATCCGGTGGACCTGGCCCAAGAGCACAAGGGGCGGGCGAAAGGCAATGGCTCCACGGCGAGTGGAAGCTCCGGTACACGCGGCTGACTTTTCCAACTGATGCCTCCTATGGTATGATATGCTGAGTAAGATTATACTACAGGCCTAGTCAGAGATTTCATTTTACTTGGATCCACAATGCCCTTGGAAGCAGCAGTCAAGAAATCAGATGACGTATTGCCCTGGGAATCTGCTGCAAAAGGTTATCTTTAGTGTTAAACAGCGAAGATGTCACTTCAAAGGCTCAGGTGCCCCTGACCCAAGCCAAGGTCTTTTCAACAGCATCATATACATGTGAAAGCTGGACAATGAAAGACCACAGAACTGATGAATTTGAATTATGGCTTTGATGAATATTTGAAAATACCGTGGACTGCCAGAACAAACAAATCTGTCTTGGAAGACTTAAGAGGCAGTCATTTGAACAGAATATTGAATGGATACGAGTGGTTTAAAATCAAGAAAGGTGTGTGTCCGGGTTGCATACTTTCACCAGACTTAATCAATCTGCATGCTGAGCTAGTTCAAAATGCTTAAAGGAAAAAGCAGACCAGAAGAATTAGAGCCTGGCTATCAATGCCAACCACTCAGAAAAGGATAAAAATTGGAGATCCTGGATAGAGCGGGAGGAAAAATGTGGAACAAAATTAAAAAACAAAAATGACCAAAATTACTGGTCAGATAGATGGGCAAAACCCCTGAGACTATGGCACTGGGTTATCCTTTGGGCCTGGAAATGGACTGACTTCCATGGATTGGCTCTTAGCCCGACAGCAGAAAGACTTACAAGCAGAACACCTACCCCAACGAGATGCACCCCTTAGATCAATCAGCCATGAGACATCAGAGGGGCAGCATTCAAATAAACTCCCTTCCATTGAGTCAATTCCGACTCATAGTGATCCCTCCTTGGTTTTCCAAGGCAGGATCTCTACAGAAGTAGACTGCCTAGTCTTCCTTCCAAGGAGTGGCTGGCGGGTTTGAACCACTAACCTTCTGTTTAGTAGTCAAATGCCTTGGACACTATGCCACCAGAGATCCTGCATTCAAATAGAGAATGCATAGATAAGAAGGGCACAGGGAAGAGTGGTCACAGTGAGGACTTTTTTATGGTTGGGGATGTAATCAGGGCAGAGAAAAATAGAACCAGATTACAATATGGTATTTGCACAACATTCAAATCACATAATGTCCCATTTCACAAATGTAGTGTAGATGTTAAACAACACTACTGTATTAAAATGTTTCTCCAGATAATTTCCAAGATTAGATGTTCATGAAATGACGTATCAGTTGTGAGCCTGAAATTTTGGATGCTGCAGTAACAGCTCTTAATACCACCTTTCCCTGATTAACTTTACTCAACTCCAATTACTCCTTTATTTTTCTGCTTCTATTATAAAGGATGTAGTCAGCCTGCACTTTGATTTGCACTCATTTGAGTATTTCCTTCAGGGGTCTTAGACTTTTTATTCAATTGGAAATTTTCTTATTTTTTTTTCTCATTAGTGTTTAAATGGAAGATAAGAGGTTCTTAAAAAACAAAACAAAAAAAAAACACCAAACAAACCCTAAGTGCTTAACATGGTGCTTTGCAAACACTAAAATCTCAGTCATCTCTGACCATACTTCCTGCCATCTAAGCTTAGGCAGGTATGCCATATTTTTAACATTTGCTTTTAAGTGTAGTACTGACAAATTAAAAACAAAAGCTAAGCACTTCCAGCTGACTGGCATCACTAGCTGAATTGGTCATCTTAACCCATTTTTACTGTAATACCCATTTTTTTCCCTCCAGCTGGAATACAGGGTATAAAGTAGCTCCAAGTATTACCATATGTATCACAAAAGAGTCAAATAGGTATCCACTCCAAAAGTAATGACTATGCTGGTGAAGTTATTCAATATGTTCTTCTGGCCGATACCAAAATCTCCAAGAAATGGTGTGCTCAGTGTGAGTAAATGTCTGAATGGTATTTGCTAACCCCCACCATAATACATATCCATTCTATTTTCTATTCCGTTTCAGATTTAGTTTTAATAAAGTAATGCAAATCATTTAAAGAAAAAACCTTTTAATTTTAAATTCTGATCTACGCATAAAATTCATTTTTATATCACGGTTAAATTTAGTACAAACTATAAAAATGTTAACACTGAAGTTTTCAAAAGAAATCTATTAAGATCCCTTAGAAAAATTATTTATTTAAAGTAACAACAGCAAGTCATTTACTGCTATGAGGTTAATACATAAAGAAGAAAAACATTCACATATTTCACTGAATTCATCAGTAAATAATAATTTTAGCCATAATACTTATTGTAAAATTAAAAGATTGAAAGTTGTGTGTGGCTCTACAGCAATTACAATATGCAATGAGAACAACTAAGCCAAATCTTTGATTGAATCAGAACAATCCTAGCTTAAAAAACTATTTGCTGAACTTTGCAAACTTTAAAAGGACATCAATTGTGAATGGAGTAGATGTATTATAACTTAGCATAAGTTAAAGTCTTGGAAGACAATAAAACTAAAATGCTTTGAAATCTGAATTGCACAAGAAAAATATTAGGGAAAAATATTCAGAGCCATAGCTATTACTTTAAAAAAATATTAGATTATTCTTCTATTAAAAACATTAAATGAATAAAAGCCAGACAGTACTGAATTTTTACACAAGCTTCTTTTGTATTTCAATGTTGTTTATTGAGGAGTGAATGAGAGACTACTGCCAGACATGCCAACGACACTTCACATTCAAGGGCTGGAAGCTGAAAAGCTTTCCAAATCGAGTCACTGCATAAGCCTTTTGGGAAAAAGAACTGAAAGTGACACCAAATATGAGATCTTCATGCTTGTTCTGCATCAGTTTTTTCCCCCAACTTTTGGATCTACTGGTTTGTAGGGTAGAAGTCTTCTTTCTACCCTACCGAAAGACTCACACTCCAATTAACAGAATTAACACTAGATGTACAGCAATTTATTTTAATGCAAATCTATGCTGAGTAACTGATCTTAAAGCTGTTTTTTTCTTAAATCTTACGTCTAATGAGAAAATTAATTTAATTCCCTTTCACCTTTACACAGGTGGGTATACCAATAGAAAAATACTCTTCAGTGCTACTGTAGGGTTTACAGGGCATTTGCTCAGTGGTACGAAAGAAATCCATTTAAACACCATTCTGTACCAGTGCTTCTCTTCCTGCTGCTGTGACTTTGCAGAAGAATGGCCTACACACACTATTGTTCTCTTTTGCTCAAAAACAAAACAAAGAAACCTAAACAAAAGGGTAAACGTTTATTTGGAGTTAGTTTTCTGGTGGGTGGTATTAAGGCCCTTCAAGCAGAGTTCAGGAGCTCCTGTATAGCTCCCTGCTGCTCGGGACTGAGCTGTCCTATGCATTCAGTCCACAATCCTCCAGAAGTCTAGAGGGAAAAAAACAAAATATTTTCATAGGTTTAGAAATGATGAAAGTTAATTCAGAAGTATTTTCATAATCATTATAGGTACATGATAATAATGTCAAAATACTCTAGGATAGATTAGTTTGATGAATTATCATGGTAAAAGTAAGAGAGTTGTTCACTTCTTTAAAGTTCCTTTCATTTATGGTAAGTTTCTCCAATTCTTTTTGAACTGACTGATAAAGCTACACTAAGCAAAGGATGTATTAAAGTAACCTATAAACCACATAAACTTAAAATACCTGCTGTAAAACCCATTGCCGAAGAGTCAATTTGTACTCATGGAGACCCTACAGGCAGAGTAGGACTGCCTCATAGGGCTTCCTAGGCTGTAATTTTTCTGGGAGCAGCTTTCTCCCTCAGAGCAACTGGTGGGTTTGAACCACTGACCTTTCAGTTAGCAGTTGAATGCTTAACCACTGCACTACCAGGGCTCTTAAATTTAGGAAGTAAAAATCATGAAAAATTTTTGGTAGCTGACAGCTTATTATCTTTTACTTCACAAATAAAAAACTACTACATGATGAATTTGTTCTAATTACCAACAGAAGGGACAAAATGTCTCAAAAATTTAAGAAGATTTTAGTTCTAACAAATAATGAGAACATATGGACATGTTTAAGGCTTGGAGACAAGAGAATATAAACATGTTATTTCTTTAGTGCATTAAATTTCTATTTTCTTCTAATATAAACACAAAAAAATACATCCCCCACCTTCACTTTCTCTAACTTCCCCCAATCAGCTCACCTGTACTTGGCGAACTACATTAGCCAGACGTTTGGCACAAGGATCTTCATGTTTAATTGCCTCATGCATTTCTCCGTCTGCAATTATTTTGAATATTTTGGGCAGATTGGTATTGTTTGGGCCAAGAATGATTGGGTGATTACTGACAAAAGAGAAGAAAACATATATAAATGCAACTTATTATAAGGAGAAATCATAAAAGCACTTGTATATTAACACACCCTTCTCGCAATATGGAATTCTGTTTTAGGAAAAGGTCTTTACAAAAATGGTTATGCATCACTTAAAAAAGAAAAAAAGTGCCTTGTAAATTCAGTCAGAGAAAAAGTTGCTAATTTTCCTTGTTAGCTATTAAGTTTTTCCCCCATGTATACTACAGAAAATACTTGGCTCATCTCTTAGAATTGCTTTAAGGCCAAACAATAGAATGTCACAGGTACTTTATTGTTAACTTTTTCTATTTTTTTAAAGAAATTAACAGCTTCTCAACACAAATTTTAGTTACTTCAAAATGGTTCCTAAAATAAATCTGAAGTTCAAAGGAATATATGGGCATTCTGAGAGTATGCTGGGGAAAAAAATAATAAACTACAGACAAGTTTAATATAAAGAAACAGAATTGTGAATTTAACTAGAATTCTAGTCTTTGTCATTAAGAGAATTCCATGGGCAATTCAGAGGCAAGAGTATGTAAGGCATGTGTAATCTCTAGAAGAGAAGGAAAACCATTATAGTAATTGATGCTCTCAGTGGGAGGACCCAAATACAGCATTTAGGTGAACCCAAACTTAAACAAACATGAAAAGAACACAGCTCTTCACTTCATTCTACAAACTCTAGGAAATGAGTCACTGTAACCCTTGGATTTATTCATGAACTGAAAATAGTAATAAAGACAGAGCCCAGGACCTGACTAATATTTAGGGAAACCTAGATTTAGAGAAGCAGACACCAAAGAACGTATCTTTGACTTGATAGTTTTTAGAGCCCCCAGATTATTGTAATTCTTACACATACTCATGGGCATAAAATAACATTAATAATGCCAAAGCCCAGTACTAGATCTTGATCACCAGTCTAGGATACTTGCTTATGCCTTTGATTCTTAAATCAAAAGAAAAATGTCAGAATTTTAGAGGGCCAAATAACAGTACTAACAATGTATTTTGATCTCTTCCTATAACTGACAGGATTGGGTGAGACACTAGGTAAGAACCGTCTTAAAACCCTACTTTCTGTAGTGCTTGCACTCATCTGTTAAATTTAATTTCATGAACAATTCAAAATGAGATCTCATTATATAATACAATCTTAACTGTGATGTGATTTCTTAACATTTATAAAGACAGCATTATTATATACCTATACATCTGAGAGTGGAGCACAAAGACTGCAGAATAAGAAATTAAGAGAATTTCGTTAAGAAATTAGGGGAGAAAAAAAAGTAACAAAGTATTATTTTTTTATGTGAAGGGGAAAGAGATAAGGTGTATCTGTGTTCTTTTTTTTTTTACCTTTCAATTAGGTCACATAGATAATTAAAAGTCTGAACAGCTTCTTCTTTATCTTCATGAAGTGGAAGCCAGGATAACCAGTGTGGTAGGACTTCTTCAACATTTACACAGTCAGGTTTGAATTTCATAATCTTCCCCACTGCTGAGATGCAGTTCTCTGTAGCATTGACATTTTCTTTGGTCCTAGAATCTGTAGCCTGAATCACTCTTACCAGCAGTGGAAGTGCTTCTAAAATAAACATTTGAAAAAAGGTCAGTTAAAATCTCATTTTCATCCAAATGAACATAAATATCATTTCTTTTATCTTTGGTCTAGTTACAGATTACACAGAAAAAACAAAGTGTAAGGAACATTTTCCTTCTCTGCTATATAATCACACTTGTAGTTACGAAGCGGAGAGATTGTTCCATCATGGTCACGGTGTTCTGGGGTCAAGAGCACACTAGCACTACTAACTCAGAGACCTTGATATACATTAACAGCATCCAGATTTATACTTGTGACCTGAAGGCATTTAAACTTTAAAAGTTATCTAACTATATTCCTACACTAACTCACAGGGACCCCAGTGATGTTTTAAAAGGCCTATGCTAGGCCTTAGGAGTCCTGGTGGCACAGTGGTTAAGGACTTGGCTTCTAACCAAAAGGTCTGAAGTTCAAACCCACCAGCTCTGCCATGGAAGACAGATATGACAGTCTGCTTCCTTAAAGATTTACAGCCTCCCTGTGGGGTAGTTCAACCCTGCCCTACAGGGTAGCTATGAGTAGTTGGAACTGACTGCTAGGGCTGGAGTCTTCAGGTGGTGCAAACTGTTAACATGCTTGGTTGCTAATTGAAAGGTTGGAAATTTGAGTCTACCCAGAGGTCTGGCAATCTACTTCTGAAAAAGCAGTCACTGAAACCCTATTGAGCACAGTTCTATTCTCACACATATGGGATTGCCACGAGTCAATCAACTTGAAGGCACCTAGCTTATGCTGTGCTATACCCTCAAAATTCAAAATGAAATTACACTTGGTGAATTTTGATTCCATTCAGATTTCATTTCCATTTTTATGAAAATAAAGGTGATAAATTCACATGTGAATAGGTGAGGTGTTAGACAAAGGGGAAGAAAATAAAGCAGAACTAGGTATATATTTTTAAGAGTGTCAAAGAGAATGAGAAAGAGATGTCTGGAATAAAATGCACATAATCTAACATACAAAAGTACCTGTACAAAAAGGACGATAGTTATCACCACCATACTGTGCCATGACTCCCAGGCCATATGCAGCAGCCTGCCTGACTTCTGGACTGTTGTCACATACATACTGGAGCATTGGCCTTAAGAAATATTCTGCATATTTAAATGAGGCTGGGCTACAGTGTTCTATGATATCATCAAAGATGCACAATCCCCACTGTCTGTCTGGCCATGGTCTATGTGGACACTGCAAGAGAGACATTCTTTTAAGGTTCTAATACCGCAGGTACATGATGAATACAAAGAAATAAGTACTCAATACAGGCTATCAGCTTACACTGATGTTCTTGATCCAAGTAATTAATGTTGTATTTACAAAACAATAATATTAATAAAAAAAGCTGTAAAAATCTTTATGTATTGATTCAACAGGTTATCACAACAAGTTGTGTGCATCTAAACATTTTTTAAATGTATTGTACTAAATGTAAAAACATTATTTTTTAAGAGCACATTTAAAAAAATTATTTTTAAAAAGCTCTAAATGTATAAGATCTTATATACTACAAAAGAAACAGTCAACTATCTAAAACAGTTAAAAAGTGATAGCACTTACAATTAGGTTGACAATTAACGGAAGCAGCTGTTCAAACCAAGGTAACACCTTTTCCTTATAGCTACTGAATATTGAGTGTAAAATATCTGACACTTTGGTCAGAATATAAACATCATTATCATCCTAAAAAAGAAAAAAAATGAAAATAAAAAAAGCATGTATTAAAAAAGAATTCCCACTATTATTATTAGCAACATTTATAGAAGAAGTCTAATAAATATAGAAAATCAAATTGATTATTACTCTCTTAAAGGAGACTCAGGTAACCGTAACGACTGGGTTTAATGTTTTCTAAATGTCTATGGAACTATAAGGTGTGTAATAAGCAGTGCAATGTCTTTCCTTGGAACATACTTAAAATACATACATTTTAAAAAAATTTACCCTGAATTCCCAAGTTCTGAAGCAGAAGTGTTTTTACTTATTATTTTTTTTTCCTGTTTTCTGCAAAATGTTCCTACTTTTGGTGAGATGGTGGGGAGATATGAGGTCAGTTACTTAAATCTCATGCCTCATAGGAATTTGAGTATATCAGCATGTGAGCAACCTGAAGGGAAATTTGTATGACCTGCACATTTTAGCAGTGGTCCACCATGATGGCCAGATACCATATATCTGGACCCTAAACATACAGTCAAAATATGTTCAATGGTGACAAATGTTTCTTAAAAGAAGAAAGGTAACAAGGTGAAGTACTGTATCAACTACTGTGTATGTTTCTGTCTTTGAAGGACATCTGCATAATTGTGTGGTATGCAGAAAGGTGAGTTAGAGAAGGATTGGGGCTTGAGCCCTAACTTGACAAGGGTGTGGATTTAGGTAATCATGGTGAAAGAACACCACCAAATAGAAATGGTTGTTATGAGTATGTAAAATAAGATATAAACTTGAAATGCTTTTGTTAAGTGAGAAGTATTGCAGTAAAATGCACAAAGCATCCAAAAGACAAATGAGCTATTTTCAAATTATTTTGTAAATTAATAAATGAAATACACATCAGATTCTTTTGCTAAAGATTATTAATAATTACATCAGAATGACAATTTGGCTGAATTAGAAATTGAAGCATTTAAAAATCTTTCAGATGTAAATGGTCATGTAAATTAAGTTCTGAAGGGAGTAATTTACCTCATCTTGTAGTGACTCTTCAACCTGTTCATCATAGTCTTCATCTTGTCTTTTAACTAAAACACACCCAAATAAATGGTTTTTTTTTAAATTGTAGCCAAAATGGTCATAAAGGATTACATTCAGAAATAAAAGCATGGAAAACTTACCTTGCCGCAATTCTTGATTTTTGAAATGCTCCTCAAGTTTTGCTTTCAATATTCCTCCCAGTTCTTCAAAGTGTTCATTATTAAGGCATCCATCTCCCATTACTTCAATGCACTGATTAGTTGGAGAGCAAGAAAACTACCCATAAGATTAAAGGGTTTTTAAGAGTCAAAAATTAAATTCTGTTTTTGCTTAGGGAACACACCAAGTTTGTGTGTGTGCTATGGTGGTGGGATGATTTGGAAAAGAACAGCAAGAATTGTTGCATGACTTGAAGAATGTAATCAATACCACTGAATTGTACATGTAGGAACTGTTGAGTTGGTGTACGTTTTGTTATGTGTATTTTCACAGTTTAAAAAAAAAAGCTAAGCTCATTAAGAATCACATGGTATTGCTTAAAAGGCACTGAGTTTCTGTGAAGTGTGATGAAAACATTTTGTGATGGTGAATGTAATTAACATCACATGTGTATATAAAAATGGGCACAATGGCAAATGTTTTGCTATTATTATTTTGCCACACACACAAAAGCACTGAAGAAAATGAAAGTTTACCCTGGAGGGGCATTTTAGGTGAGATCATGACATGGGCAAAGACATCCCTTTTTTTTTGAAAAACAGAAGAAAGGAGTGTAAGTGAGGACAAATAAAGATGCTGAGGAGTCTTTAAACCAAGCTGTGGAGCAAGCTATCTATGGAGCTATGAGAATGGGAGTGGCTGAAAGTACAAGAAGGGGAGAGACTTAAAGAGCAAGAGTAAAGGAGACCGAACTGGGAGACTTCTGGAGTAGGCCAACTGAGGCTATTTCAATAGCACAAAAGAAAGCAATGGAAAAAAAAAAAAAAAGGAATTTAGGAGGGAGATTAGAACTGTAACTAATGAACAGATACAATGTGAGTGGGAGATGACACTCAGCCTTCTGTAATTGAATCACAAGTACATGATGGTGGCAACTAATGAAGACTGGAATGTAAGAATGGCTTCCATAAAGACACACAGCCTATGGGGCAGCTCTATTGTCCTATAGGGTTGCTATGAGCTGGAATCGATTCAACGGCAGTGGGTTACTCTTAAAAAACAAATAAGGGTAACACCAACATATTAAAATTAAATAAAGATGAAACATTTTCAGTTTTTAAAAAAAAAGACTAAAATACAAAAACCCAATCCAACTTTCCCCCTAATTTATTTAGTAACACTAATAATTGAGCACATAATCTTATACCCATTCTTTAAGAGAAAAATATTCACCTTTGCAAAAGAATGCATTATTTCTGAGAGGACATCTGAATCTGGTTCTGTGCCAATGGCCTTGATCAGAGCATCACACATAAAATGCCACATCTGTGTGAGATACTCTGGACCACGAACTCTTGCACATTCCAGGAGAAGAGGCATAGATTCTGCTGCTGCCACGCGAACACGTTTTGCTGTTAAGGCAATGTAATCACTAAGGAGCCTCAAAAGATTGCTCTATCATTTTGCTTACTGAAAATGTTACAGTGCTTACTACATTAACAGAAGTGTTAAGCAACCTGTTTATCTTACAGCTATCCAAGAATGTGTTAAATATAACACGTATATAAAAATAGAAGTCTCGTTGCCCACAAGACGCACCACATCTCCCTGTCTTTTCTTTCGCCTTACTATCCAAATTTTTAGGTAAACTCAAATACACGTCTTTAATAAATTCAACTGAAGCAATGACTTCCCTGAGAAAAAATTAAGGACTTCTTCCTGCAGTAACCTTATCATTTAAGTGTGTAAATAAGGTCCTTATGACTTCCTCTTAAAGTTCTGTTTAGTTTTCTGACATCGTGGAAAGCTGCTGCTGGGCAAAAGCAGCCAAAGGACACCCTGACAGATACTCTGTGAGGAAACGCTACAAAGTGGCTTTGGAATCAGGCAGATCTGGGCTTGGGTCCTACCTCTGCTACTCCCTTGGGCTGTCTTTATTTTTCCTATCTGTAAAGCTGTGTGTGAGAGTGAATGTGTAAGGGCATACAAATTTATCTGATATGTATTTAATTACAATTATTGTTACGTTGGAGTTCTTGGTGGTACAAACAGTTAATTTGCTCAGTTGCTAACCAAAAAGCTAAGGTTCTAGTCTTCACAGAGGTGCTCTGGAAGAAAGGCCTGGTGAATTACTTCCAAAGAAAATGTGACACTAAAAACCCTATGGTGCACAATTCTACTCTGACACACGTGGGGCTGCCACGAATTGGCGCTGACTTGTTAGAAACTATTTTTTTGGTGTGGTGTAACACTGAACAGTAATTGCGACTCACATTTCAATTAACACAAAGCCTACTACTTGAAAAAGAGCTACAATTTTACTAGTTCTAGAGACATTTTGTGTTCAATCATAGGATATCATCATGGAAATAAAATTTCAGCAAAGGGACCATCAGTTTGACAACTTGTTCCGTATATTCCACAAAGCCTTCCTTTAACTCCTTAGCATAGCAAACCTGAAAAAAAGTAAGGGGTAAAATTAAAACCAAGATCCATGTTAGTTTTAAGGTACTGATATTTTAAACAAGCAGCAAAATCAAAAAGAACGTTGTATCCTGATTAGAGCTACACTTAGAACTGTATTCTAACTAAAAAGAATTTTAGAACAGGAAAAGATCACGAAACCATTTTAGGATATATTGTTTTTTAAAGACTGGAATTAGGCTTTATAGGCAAGAAAGCTGAGCCACTGGGAGGAGTTCAGTTCCAGTCTAAGGGGCCATAGTCTGGGGGATTCCACCATTCTCTATCAGACCAGTAAGCCTGGCTTTTTTTATGATTTTGAGTTTTGTTCCACATTTTTCTCACACTCTATCCATGACCTACTTTTATGATCCTTTTCAGAGCAGTCAGCAGTGGTAGCCAGGTACCATCTATTTCTTCTGGTCTTAGGGTCCTAGAAACTGGGGTTCACGTGGTCCATTAGTCATCTGGACTAACTGTTTCCATATGTCCTTGATTTTCTTTACCCTTCTTTATTCCGGAGGGGAGAGACCAATAGTGGCACCCTAGATGTCCACTAACAAGTCTTTAATACTCCAATCATTACTCACCAAAGAGGATACAGAACACTATCTTTGTGGGCAATGTTATGCCAATCGACCTCGGTGGCCCCCGAGACTATGGTTCTGAGCCATGTTCAGCAACTCATTCGTTCAAGCTGTTTAGTTTTGGCTAAGTAGTTTCTCCACCTTTGCTCCCTGCATGCTCTACTATATTCATGGACATGGATACAGAACATATACATACTTATGCAGAAATATCCTCGGTACCATTTTTTCTTTTTTAACATGGCTGAAATCATGCCAGTTGAGTTTTAATTTCATGAGCACATTTTTGTTCACTCAAAACAGTTACTTCTTGGCTGCCTACTATACTCTAAGGAGAATAAGGATCATAGGTTGATATCATAGATAATACAGTGATGGTATCTGGTAGTACAGTGTGCAAGGCATTTGGCTGCTAACCAGAAGGTTGGCAGTTCAAACCCATCAGGCGCTGAAAGGAAGAGAAGGCAATCAACTTCTGTAAAGATTTACAGCCTTGGAAACCCAATGGGGGTTGCTATGAGTTGGAACTGACTTGATGGCATTGAGTTTGAGTTGAGTTACCAAACTGTAGGTACTAGTAACATGCTGACGTAGTAGTTTATAAAGAAGAGACAAAAATCACTGCCTTACACAGCTCACATTCCAATCCCATCATAATGGCTGCATACTATTATTCCAGATACAGTAATATATTGGTTATTTTCCCACTAATAGGCATTCAGGCTGTTTACTGTTTCTGCCTCTTAAAAACTGCACTAATACTGAAAGATTCTGCCCCCATGATTCCTTTAAGATAGAGATCTAGAAGTAGAAATGTTGGTTTAAAAAGGTTCTCATATATACATACATATATATATATATATTTTTTTTTTCTTTTCTTGGTTCATCAAAACCATGTCATTAGCATCTATGAAAGCTGTCCTAGGAACCATATATAAATATACAAGTTCTAAAATCAAGTCCTTACCAACATCTGGCAAGCAGTTGATTTTTCTTCTAGTCCTGCAGTTTTAATACCAAAACTCTGCTGATCTCCAAGATTCACGAATTCCCAACCATCATCATCACTCATATTCTCCATGTCTTGGGCTATTAATAGAGAAGAAAATAAATCCATGTTACAAATATTAAAAGAGAAATTTTACAATTGATATTTCCCCAATAGGATACCTACTATCTAAAAGTGCTACTTCAGGTTTAATTGAAGCTGTCTTCATTAAAGGTCCCATAACCACTGGAAGGTATTGCTGAAATTCTTTTCCAAGGATTTTGCACATTCTGGCCCATGCTGAGATCATGTAGGAGATCTAGAAAGAAAATTAAAATGAAATTGATTTAAAAACATATGGCTTTTCATCATAATGAAAGGCATTTCCCTATTCCAAAGAAACAGTTTTATTGATATGTTCATGGCACTTTCCATGTTCACATACTTAAACTGTTCACAATCAGTAATGAAATCACTATGATTTTGATGGTGGGATATGAATAGAATGTAAGGCAAAAAAGAGAAAGACTAGAGTCTTACCTATTTTTTCCTACTTTCAAGAAACAATTAAATAGCTTCTTAGCATCTGAATCACCTAAATGAAACCCAGTTAAAACTTGTCAACCACTAGACTCTAATTTGCTTGGAGGCAGGAACATATTTTGCTTTTGTATCCTTATTGCCTAGCACTCCATTCATTAAACATTTATTAACACTCAAGAAACACAACATTACCTTTCTCTCCTTTTGCCTCTTATAATTTTCTGTGTACGTGGCTGGGTATATTTAAGGCACTTCCTCTCCTACTACTGTGTTTATATAAGACTTAATCACCTGCAAAGCCCTTATAGTGAATCTGGTTTTTTGTCTTGCTCACACACAGTCCCCATCTCTTATTAAAACAGTAACACTAATTTTAAGTGTAAAACTAAAGCTCATTAACTTCACAAATATATACTGGGTGTTTTCCATGTACCAGGCAGTCTATACTATATCCTGATACAAAGATGAACAAAACAGGTATAATCCTACCACTCTCCATAAAACTTAGAGTCCTCTCATTCTCCCTAATGTTAGCAGTTTGATTAATATCCTTCTAGCCTTTTATCTACATACAAAGATACATGTATATTGATATACCATTTTTCAAACAAAGCATAAAACATATATGTTCTTTATACTCTACTCCCTCCTACTTACTCTCTTTATCTGCTAGGGGAAACAATTATATGGATGTAAAGTAAAAAATTTAATTCTACGATAATTTATTGAGTATTTAATATGTCATGCTTTGTGAAAACCATCAAAATTATGACAGACATTTATGATGTTGTTATAACCCAATGTCCTAAGTGCCTACCACAGAGACTCTAGAAACCAGAAAGTCTTACAAAGGAAGTGAATTATGAGTAGGAATTAGCCAGGTTGGATGGGAAGGAGGGAAGGGTGTTATAAGCTAAAAGCATGCTTTCATCGGCAGAAAGGAGAGCACAGTATGTTCCATAAAGCGAAAAAGAGAAAAAACAAACAAAAAAACATGTCATAAGGTCTTTTGTCACATTATGGAATTTGGAATTTATCCCAAAGTCAAAAACGAATTTTTAAAGTACAGATGAAACTGCCTTTTTTTTTTTTCTCTAGTCCATGGCTGGTATTTAGAGTATGATAAAATGGTACAGTGGCAATGGGAAAAGAAAATGGACAGATTTAAAGACATAGAAGACTAGAGGATTTCTGGAAAGAAATGGGAAGTGAGACAAGGGGAGAACTCAGAACAATGCTTAGATTCTAGCTTGGGCAGAAGTGAGGATGGGATTGTCATAATCCCTGAGATTGCTGAGTTTCTGTATTTTTCTTTTGACAGGGGTCAAAATTGTATTCAATGGGCCAAGAGACATTCAGACATGTCCAGTAATGGCTGGAGACAAGAATCTTGAATTCTGGAGAATGGTTTGAAAAGTCACACGCATATGAAGGACAACTGAAGTCATGATTATGGATGATATTGCTCAAGGAGAGTGAGAAGAAGTCTAAGATAGAACCTTCAAGAGTACTAAAATTTAGAAGAATTTAAATTTAAAAGCCTACCATGGACTGAGGAAAAAAAGGCATGAGAAGTAGAAGGAAAACCAGTGAAAAATGTCTCTGAAACCAAGGGTTGATGTTATCTGGAAACCTAGAACTCATTCTTTAAAACAAGTCCACTTAAAAACTTTCTTTATTGATTACCAGGGGTGGGGAGGAAACGCTACAAAATAAAAAAATAAATAAAGTCCACTTAACCTTGTGTTATCTGCAACTTATAGATGGATCAAAGCAAAAAGGTATGGCTGCTTTACCTGAGGATCATCATCTTCCATATCATTGAAGTCTGTCTGGGTCTTCAACAATAACTGCATCACATCTGATGCATCTTGCATGAACTAAAATAAAACATTTGGGACTATTTTATTGCCAATATTATTAGCATGTATCAGATGAGAGAGACACTTGTTACTACTTATTTCTTATGTAATTACAAAACTTTCAAAAATAAAGCAAAATAAAACAAAAAGCTACTACTCTTCCCACATGGGTTATAATTCTACAAATAAAACTAATGTATTACAAATTTCTCATCTATATCACAAAAGATTTAATGTTCTTCTGAAAAAGTACTGGTTAGGTTCTTAGTGTCCTACAAAAAACAATTTAGAAGATAAGTTAATACTGATATTGATTTTGAAGGACACAAAACAGAGATGTTACATTTGATAGGTCTGAGGGTCAGAATGAGAGTAGACGACAGAGGAACTTCTTTTGGGTTTGCTTTGATAACTCTGAGATGTTGCCTGGGAAGAAAAAAACATCGGCAATAGTCCTTGCTTATTATTTTCTGAAGGACTATATGAATACAGATTATCTTAGAACACATTTGATGATTTTTGGATTAATAGAGAAAGAACTGCCAAGCTTTCAAGCATATGTTAAAATGGGTAAACATAAAAATATGGAACACAACATTCCTCCCTAGAGATAGACTACATGTAAGGCAGCGAAAATATGGTTTTCTAAGAACATAACTGACTTAAGAAGAAACCTTAATATTAACAATGAAAATATGAAGGCAATAATTTATTCATATATAAAACTGGAGTACTGTAAAAGAAGAGTAAGGAGCTAATGAATTTAAAAAAAGCAAATATCCAAAAAATCACTTATCAGAAGGAAAAGGACCCTAGTACTCTAAATACTTTCACACCCAAATTACAAAATTCAACATCCTACAAACTACTTACTTTTTCTTTCCCAACAGCTAGACCAATGAGGCTGATACACTCAATTGTTTTTCCTCTCAGAAGTCTGAGTTCCTTTTGAACTGCATTCTCAACAATATGTTTTAGTGATGGCATAAATAAGTCATAGTAGGGGACAAATTTTTCTTCTGCAGTATCTGCAACTGATGCAATGGATGTTACAACTTGTTCCAAAACTAATTTGGTGCCTTTCTGAATCAACTAGAAGGAAGACACATAAAGAATAAATTATTTAAAAAAAAAAAACCCCAAAACTGGAAGAAATATTCAACTCTGAAGCAAGGGTAAAATCTGAGACAGTTTAATCAGCCACTATGAGTACAATTTCACACTCAGCATAGGCTATTCCCTTCAAGTTCCTAAATGTTCTTCCAAAATAGCAAGCTAAGATCACCTCTCCAGAAGTCAGAGATGCTACTTAATTATGCTATGGAACAAATTTCTATAAAAATGATCCATGTTAAATTGTTCACGTGGAATTTTTTCTCTTGTTAAAATAACACCTCTTATTTTTGCTTTATCTCAAAGCACAGCTAGTTCTGAGTACAAATCTTGACCTTCCCCACTTTTGATCCATTAAGCTTAATGCCTACTCTTCTTACCCATATATATTTTTCTAACTTATTCCCACTACTTACTATACTATACACTTTGTGCTAATGACTATGTTGCAAAGAAAATTCCTTTCCTAGGCCATTCCTGTATCTTCTTGACTTTGGCAGCCAGAGTCTTGAATCTCCCCAGAAGACACTCGTGAACCCTGCTGCTCTCTCTCTCCTGTATCTATTTCTCCATTTGGTAAAACAAAGATCACCATTTCTCCTAGTATTCTCTGGCCTGGCTAGTATTAGTAAACCAAAAACCAAACCCACTGCCAGAGTCGATTCCAACTCATAGTGACCCTATAGGTCATTTGCCTCATCAACTATAACTACTACTCTCTCAGCAGAAGACTTCACTTTGAATTATGAGCTCTAGGACATCTTTGTCATACCTGTAAGTTATCATACTCCCGACTTCTGCATCTTAACACCTGGTCCACGTTTAATATCTTGACCTTATCTCTAATCTCAGAGGAGTGTCTTTTCTCCTTGAGTACATTTTTAAGGATACCCTCTCTTCATATACCTCTTACTTGCACATATTTTATTCTCCTCTCTACCTCATCTGAGCAACTCCTCCTTTTGGGCTTTAAACACCCGCCCATTGCCCTGCTGGGGAAGGGGAAGACAGAGTCTCTCTTGACTCTGCAATTCTCTACCTAAACCAAGTTTCAAAGTCACTTCTTATGCACTTATTCCTGATTTAACCAACCCCCCCTTCAACTTGAGTTTCACTTCTGTTTTCAGATACACTCTTATCACATTCTTACTCTGTGTCATCTCACACTGAACACTCAACCTTTGTTTGAAACTCCTCTTTCTTTGCCTTCTGAGACATTGTATTTTTTGAGGCTTCCTCCTTGTTCTCTGATCAATCTTTTAGTATTTGTATACCATGGTTAGAGGAAAAAAAACATACTCCTTTCCCACAGTCAACTTGAGGATCATTATTTAGGGAGATAACCTGGGCTCAATGCCTGCTCTTCTTACTTGCAAAATCTTTCTCATACATACCGCTATACTACCATCAATTACTGCTTTCAGACTGTATCTCTTACTTAAACTGTAACTATAGACTATCTCTCCTTATTAGGTAGTAGCCCAGACTTATGATGGAATTCCTTCCTCTGCCTCTAACTTTCTACTCTTTGTGGCCATGCTGAAGTGTTTCTCCAGGTCTTACTCTGCACCAAATCAAACCTCTAAGAACATAGAGATTGTAAAATTTACCTCTTGAAGTTTAAGTACCATGATGGAATGTAGATGTTTCACCAAATTATCTAAATATGGGATAAGCAGTGATTTGGGGCAGTCTTCAGTAAAATTAATGAGGGCAGCAGCGGCATGGGCCTGCACCCGTTGATTGCCTTGGTCTTCCATGGTCTGCAACAGAGCTGCAATCACCTGTAAAATGAAATCAAACAAATTTTAAAATGCCTACCCCTCCATCTTAAAATTTTGATTTCAGCATTTGAGGACTTGCTACTTGCCTTTTCATGGAATTTCTTTTGAAAACCAGGAGCAAAATCTGTAGCCATCTGTCCCACAGCATTACAGGCTGCATACCTTACTCTCGGATGCTGGAATATATTCCCATGTATAAGTAAAGGCAATGTTCCCAAATGAAACTATGGTAATAATTATGAATCAGATATCTACTGGTACTTACAGGATCCTGAAGAAAAAGCAAAACAAAATTTACGATCTCATTTAGAATTCCTTCCATTTGCTGGTGGCATCCTTCACCAATGGCAGATAACGCCATCAACCCTGCATGCCGATATTTCCAGTCAGCTACAGAAAAGAATTACACATAAAGGAAGAGCAATTAGAGAAGACAAACATTCTGTAAAAAGTCCTCCCTATTTTATAACTAGAAAATGGATTTAAAAAAGGGTCAGACTGGTATTTCACTGTAATGCTACAGTGGTTATATCACTCAAGCACGTCCAATCCAAAGGTTAAAAGGTAACATGCAGGAGCAAGGTGGTGGAATAAGTAAACAAGTTACCCAGATCGTCTACAACAAAGAAACGAGAAACCAAATAAAAACAGACACAGATAATAATTCTGGAACCCTGAGCTTTGAAGGAAAGGATAAAGAAATGGATGAAATACCAACTAGAAGAAGAAAAGTGAATGAAAATAGCAAACAAGGAGACAAAGAGAGCTGTGAGCTGTCAACTGGCCTGATAGTGTGGCCATTTTGAATTTTTACAGGTAGGATTCCAATAAGAGCAGCAACCTGATAATCTGATCTGTCTGCTGAGGACTGCACAAGAATCCATATTGGTAGGTGGCAACCAGGAAAGTAAGATATTCTCTTTATTGCCCACACCCTCCAGGTGACCAGAACTGTTGCTATCTCCCACCACCACCTGCCTTCTGGATCTGCAGAAATTCCATCTCAGACAAGGCACACTGCCCCCAGCTTCCTTCTGGGCAGGCAGGAACTAATTCCAAGACCAGATGCAACAACTGGTCTCTCCTCAGTCATGAAAAATAATGAAGAAAATCCAAGATGCAGGGAAACAGTAAGTTCAAAGGACTAGTAGACCATGTAAATCTCAGCCTACATAACCCTGAGACCAGAAGAACTAGATGGTGCCTGGCTACCACTGTCAACTACTCAGAAAGGGACCAAAACAGGAGGATCATGGATGGAGTGGGGAAAAAAATGTATAACAAAACTCAAAATCATAAAAAAAAGACCAGGCTTACTGGTCTGATAGAGACTGATGAAACCACAGACTATGGCTCCTGGTTACCTTTCAGGCCTGAAACTGAACTTACTCCCATGGCTTCTAGCCAAACAATAGAGAGGCCTATAAAGTTAAGAATTACACCAGGTAGGTAAACTCCTTAGAATAATCAACCACGGGAGATCAGAAGAGCAGCATTCACACAGGGAGACAGCTCAGAGGGCAGTAATGCATAGGGAAGGAGACACAGGAAAAGGTAAACAAAGGGAGGAAATGGGAAGAGAGGTGTTACACTGTGGGGATTGCAATCAATCTCATGAAACAAAAAGTATACGAACTGTCTGTTGTATGGACAATCAAGTTCCTCTGTAAACTTTCATCCAAATCTCTCTCTCTCTCACACACACACACACACAAGACGTATCATAAGCAAACTTTCCAAAACCAAAGACAAAGGAAAGATCCTGAAAGCAGCTTGGGAATAATGAAAAGTTAACTACAAAGGGCAATGCATAAGACTAAGCTCTGATTTCTCAGCAGACCCCATGCAGGAGAGAAGGCAATGGATGACAGTAATGAAACCCTGAAAGAAAAAAATTGCCATCCAAGAATTATATATCCAGCAAAACTGTCTCTTAAATATGATGGTAAAATAAGGATATTTCCAGATAAATAGAAATTAAGGGAATTTGTAAAAACCACACCAACCGTACAACAGATGCTAAGTGGGTTCTTTGGACAGAGAGCCAAGAACAGCAGAAAGCAACCTGAGATTAAGAAACATGACATCACAACCTAGAAACCAATGCAGATACAGAAGTATCCAAAGTAAAATAAACCTGCTTGTCTGAAAATAGGGAACCAGTGACATCAATTTGTAAAGAAAGACAACTACAAAGCAAAGAGAAGGAATAAATAGGTAATTACTATATTTCCAAATGGAGAGGAAGTCAAGACGATTTTGAGACAGAATAGACTGTTTTAAACTTCAGAACAAAATAATAAATCACAGGGTAATGAGAAGAAAATTAATAAGCCTTCTCATCAAAATAAGAGAAAAGTAATACATTTAGCAAATACTAAAACACTAGCAACAAAGGAAATGATAAGAAATTTCATAAACAAATGAGATCAACATGGAAAATTACGTGGAACAAGAAATCTGCACCACCACACACACAAAAAACTCTTAACAAAATGGCAGCAATAAATTCATACTTGTCAATAACTACAATGAATGTTAATGGATTAAAAACACCAATCAAGGGACAGAGAGTTGCAGAATGGATAAGAAAACATGATATGCTGTCTACCTAAGACATACCTTATGCACAGACAAAAACAGACTAAACATCAAAGGTTGGGAAAAAAATTGTATCACACAAACCCATCAAAAAGGAGCAGGAATAACAATATTAATTTTTGATAAAATTTTCTCTTAAGCATAAGAGAAAAAGAAAGACATTATATAATGATTAAATGGTCAACTGTACAAGAGGACATAACTATAAGTATCTACATACCCAATGAAAGTCCCAAAATACATAAATCCAACTTTAAAGGAACTAAAAAGAGAAATGGTTAACTCCACAAAGACACAGAAGAACTAAACAACACAATAAACCAACCTGACCTTATAGACATATACAGAACACTTCACCCAACAATAGCACAATATACATTTTTTTTCTGAGCACACAAAGAAAATCCCCCAGAATGTTAATAATAAATGAAACATAAAACAAGCCTCAATAAATTTAAAGACATTGAAATACTGTAAAACATCTTCTCAGATCACAGTGCAATAGTGCCTAAGGCACTTGACCAGTAACCAGAAGACTGGCAGCTCAAACCCACCAGCCACTCCTCAAAAGGAAGGCTGGGCAATCTACTTCTGTAGTGATACCATCTTGGAAACCCAAGGAGGGGTTGCTATGAGCTGGGTCCAACTTGATGGCACAACACCACCAATAACACCAACAACAGGAAGGTCAAGGGAATAAAAAAGCAAATACATGGAAGCAGAATAACACCCTGCTTAAAAACTACTAGGTACAAGAAAAAAAATTCCTTGAATCATAAGAGAATGAAAGCACAACATACCCAAATCTTTAGAGGGCAATTAATAATAATAAATGCACCCATCAAAAAAGAATGAGCCAAAATCAACACCTTGATGCAATACCTCCAACAATAAGAAAAAGATCAGCAAAACAAGCCTAGAGTCACAAGGAAAGAAATAATAAAAGATTTGAACAGAAATAAATGAAACAGTAAACAACAGAAATAATTAACAAGAGCAGAAGTTGGTTCTTTGAAAGATTAATAAAAATCAACAAACCACTGGCAAATTTAACAAAGAAAAGAAAAGATGCAAATATCACAAATAAGAAATGACATGAGTGATGTCACAACACATTCACCCAAAATATAAAGGATAATAAAGATACTATGAAGAATTGTTCCAACAAATTTGAAAACATAAAGAAATGGACAGATTTCTAGGAGTCCATTATTTACCTAAATTAACACAGATTGAGGGAGAAAATTTGAACAGATCCATAACAAAAGAAGAAACTGAACAGCTCATTAAAAAAACTATCAACAAAAAAAAAGTCCTGGCCCAGACAGCTTCATTGGAGAATTCTACCACACATCTAGAAAAGAGTTGACACCAATTTTACTCAAACTATTCAAGAATATAGAAAAGGAGATGTCTTAGTTCCCCAATGCTGTGATAACAGAAATACCACAAGTGGATGGCTTTAACAAACAAGAATTTATTCTTTTACTATTTTGGAGGCTAGAGGACTGAACCCAGAGTACCAGTTCTAGGGACTAGGTGAAGAACTTTAGGCTTCAGCTCTACCTCTTATTCCAGGCTCACCTGAGCTGAAGGCTTCTCCTACTCATGCAGCTGCTGGCTGCTGAGGCTGAGAAACACAAGGTCTGCAGGTAACACAGCACAATCACAAGATCAGCAGGCAACATATCAGGCCACTGGTTCAAGCCCAGGCACTAGAGACGAGTTGGCCAAATGCAGAATCCAAAATATACTAAAAAGCTAGAGACCTTCTCCAAAGTTTCTCCATATATACTGGAAGCAGGCCATACTCTGAAGGCAACTTCCCTTCCACTTACCAATTTCTCACAGCAGATTCCACCATGAAGGTGATTACAATCTCATCATGGAGAATAACTACATCTAGCTGCCACATCACTCAAAACCACAGTCCAGCCAAGTTGACAACCTTAACTACCAGAGGAGGGAATACTCTCAAATTCATTTTATGAAGTAAGTGTAACCCTGATACCAAAGCCAGGCAAAGATACCACTAAAAAAGGAAAGTACAGATCAGTAACCTTCAAGAACACACATGCAAAAATTCTCAACAAAACCCTAGCCAATAGAAACCCACACCATATCAATAAAAAATAATATATCATGACCAAGTGGGATTCATACCATTCATATGCAAGGGTGGTTCAACATTAGAAAAACAATCAATATAATCCACCACTTAAATATGATAAAGGAAAAGAACCACATGATCCTATCAATCAATGCAGAAAAAGCATGTGACAAAATCCAACACCCATTCCTCATAAAAATGCTCAACAAAATAGAAACAGAGAGAAATTCTTCAACATAATCAAAGGCATACACACACACACACACACACACTTTTTCTCTCTCTCTCTCTCTAACGGCCAACATTAGTCTCAATGGAGAGAGACTGAAAGCATTCCTCTTGTGAACATGCACCAGACAAAGATGCCCTTTATCACAACTCCTATTCAATATTGCATTAGGATTCCTAGCCAGAGCAATAGGCAAGAAAGGGAAATAAAAGGCATATAAAAGTAACTCCATCTTTATTTGCAGATGACATGATCCTATTTATAGAAAGTCCCAAAGGCTGAGCAAGAAAATTACTGGAACTAATTGAAAGTTTCAGCAAAGTGGCAGGATACAAGATCAGCATACGATCCCTGGACACTAACAAAGAAAACTCTGAAAAAGAAATCTGGAAAACAGTATCACCTACAGTAACCACCCCAAAAATGAAGTATTTAGGAATAAAAAAAGACCAGTACAAAGAAAATTATAAAACACTACTATAAGAAACCAAAAGAGAGCTACATAAATAGAATATACAATGCTCATGGACAGGGAGACTTAACATCATAAAAATGTCAATATTACCCAAAGCAACCTATAGATATAATGCAATCTTGACCCAGATTCCATCAGCATTCTTTAAAGAGATGGAAAAGCTAGTCACCAACTTTATATGGAAAGGAAAGAGACCCTGGAAAAGCAAAGGACTATTAAAGAACAACAAAGTAGAAGCTCCTACACTCTGATCTCAAAACCTACTATACATCCATGGTAGTTAAAATAGCCTGGTACTGGTACAGGGACAGACACACAGACCACTGGATGAATATTGAGAACCCAGAAATAAATTCATCTATCTACAGTCAGCTGATTTTAACAAAGAGCCAAAACTCACTGAATAGGGAAGATCCAGTCTAACAAATGGTGCTGGCAAAATTGGATATCCATTTGCAGAAAAATCAAACAGGACCCTTATCTCACACCATATACTAAAACAAACTCAATCTGAATCAAAGGCCTAAACATAAAACCTAAAGCTACAAAGACCATCAAATGAAAATTAGGGACAAACTTGTTGTTGTTGTTGTTGTTGTTGTTATGTGCCGTCGAGTCGGCCCCGACTCATAGCGACCCCTCCTTGGGTTTCCGAGGCAGTATCACTACGGAAGTAGGATTGCCCAACCTTCCTTCCGAGGAGTGGCTGGTGGGTTTGAACCGCCAGTCATCTGGTTAGCAGGCAAGTGTCTTAGCCACTATGCTACCAGAGCTCCCAGGGACAAACTTAGGGGCCCTAATATATGGCATTAATACACTATTAAACATAAGTAAAAACACACGAACACCAGAAGACAAAATAGTTGACTGGGACTTCCTAAAAATTAGACACTTAGGTGCAATGAAAGATTTCACCAAAAGAGTAAAAAGACAACCAAAAGACTGGGAAAAAAGTTTTGGCAATGACATACTGGACAAGAGGTTAATGTCTAATACTGCTGGTGGGACTATAAAATGGTGCAACCACTGTAGAAAACAGTATGGTGCTTCCTTAAAAAGCTGGAAATAGAAATAGCATATGACCCAACAATCCCACTACTGGGTATATATCCTACAGAAATAGAGCCATGACATGAACAGATATATGGACCCCATGTTCACTGCAGCACTATTCACAGTGGCAAAAACCACCTAAATGCCCATGAATGGAGGAATGGATAAACAAACCATGGTAGACACACACAATGGAATACTCTCTAACATTAAAGAACAATGATGAATCTGCAAAACATCTAACATCAATTAACTCAGAGGTCATTAGGCTGAGTTGAAATTAGTCAATCACAAAAGGGCAAATATTGTATGAGATCACTATTCTAAAAAGTAAAGAAATGGTTTTCACACAAGAAAAGAAACATTCTTTGATGGTTACCAGGGGTAGGAAGGTAAACCACTAACTAGAAGGTGGACGCATTAATTTGGGTAAAGGAGAAGGTGATGTAAAATAAAGAGGAGATTTTGCACAAAATGATCAAGAAAAGGAAGATGCCAGGAGGGGTACAAGAGTTGAAGGCAAAAGAGGTAAATATTAATTCATACACAATCCTAAAATTAAAGTAATAATCATAATCAATAATCTATGAGTGGCTACAGACACACAAATTGAACAGTTGTGGGAAGGAGAATGGGACTATATCCATGAATAGGTTTCACAGAGAATATTTCTACATATGAATTTGCATACGCTGCAAATATATCCATCAATGTAGCAGAGCATACAGGGGACAAAGTTGTGAAAACTTCTTAGCCATAACCAAGAATCCTAAGGGAGTGAGCTGCTGGGCCTGGGGACTCAGGACTATAGCCTTGGGGAACATCAAGGTCAACTGGCACAACATAGTTGACAAAGATAATGTTCTACGTCCTAGTTTGATGAGTAGCAACTAGGTCTTAAATGCTTGTGAATGGCTATCTAAGATGCATGCAACTATTGGTTTTTCCCATCTGGAGCAAAAAGTGAAAATAAAAGACATATGGAAACATAAGTACAAGGGACTTATGGACTACGTGAACCTCAGCCTCCTCAACCCTGAGATCACAAGAACTCCAAAGTGCCCAGCTACTGTCACCAACTACTCTGAAACACATCACATTAGAAGATTCTAGATAAGAGTGGGAGAAAAATGTGGAACAAAACTCAAAATTATAAAAAAGACTAGACTTACTGGTTAGACAGACAGTGGACCCCTGAGGCTACAGCCCTTGGTCACCCTTCAGACCTGAACTGAACTCATCTCTGAATTTTCAGACAAACAACACATACGCCTAACAAAGTGATCAATAACTGTAGGAGGTAGCTACCTCTTAGAACCATCAACCACTTGGGATCAAAAGGGCAGTATTTGCCCACGGACGAAGTTCAGAAGCAGGAAGAGTTAGGAAAGAAGGAATAGAAATGAGAAACACACGGAGGATGTGGGAGGAGTGATGTTACATTGAGAAGATTGCAATCAGTAACATATAACAAAATGTACATGAATTGTTGGATGGAAACCTCATTTGTTTTGTATACTTTTATCCAAATCACAGTAAAAAGTTTAAAGGAAAAAAAAAGGCAATGTGGAAGCAAAAAGCTTATCAGTATTTAGATCAAGTATTTATAATATTTTTAATAACTTTCCCCAGTTCCACCAAAATTTATAAGCACTATCTTATTAGTATATGGCACATAGATATATTAAGATATAGTTCCAAAAAACAGGAGAAAAGGGCAGAATTAACAAATAGCATTGATGACAGTCAAGAAAGTAAGACTCACTCTCCCCTGCTCCACTCAACTAAGATTCACTATAAGGAGCTCTGGTGGCTAAGGTAAGTAGTGGGTAAAGCATTTGGCTACTAACCCCAAAGTTGGCAGTTCAAACCTATCACCTGCTCCTTGGGAGGAAGACGAGGCAATCTATCTCCATAAAGATTTACAACCTTGGAAACCTAATGGGGGTCACTATGAGTCAGAACTGACTCGATGGCAGCGAGTCTAGTTTTGTGCAAGATTCACTATAAGGTATAAATATCTGGATTTTCTGCATCATACACCACTGTGTTTACAGGATATAGATTTACTGATTTCCCTGGTTATACTCCCTTTAAAAAAACAATGAAGAAGAAAAGTTGCTGCTTTTAAAGATTTTTGACTTAAAATAATACATTTAATAATAATAGTATCATATATAAATATTGATTAACTTTGTTTACATTCTAATGTTAACAATGGCCATTTGCTTTTGAGTTAAAGGAATAATAGCTAAGCAATGTTTCTCTTACGGTTTCATATCCTATCCTATTCTAATTTATAATTTCTCTGCCTCTCATTTCTAAGTATTTAGATTTACTATGTTGTTTCTAGGAGCTCTGGTGGTATAGTGCCTAAGGCATTTGACTGCTAACCAGAAGGCTGGTGGTTCAAATTCACCAGCCACTCCTTGGAAGGAAGACTGGGCAATCTACTGTTGTAGTGATACCACTACGGAGACCCAAGGAGGGGTCATTATGAGTCAGATACAACTTGATGGCAGTGAACGAATGATGATGATGACATTGTTTCCTGTAGGTGGGTTTGAGTTCCTTGTGGAACAAAGCAAGATATACACAAATCTATACAGCTAGGCTGTGTGTGTGGCAATGGTTCTAAAAGCATGGCCAGCACCCCGGGAGTCTCGGAGATCCTTCCAGGAGTCTACAAGGTCAAACTATTGTTACAACATTAAAACATTTGTTCTGTTCATTCTCATTCTCTGAGAGTACAGTGGAATTTTTCAGAGATTACATGTGTGAAATCCTAAGAAAATAAATGCAGAAGCAGATGAGAATCCAGCTGTCCAAACCAGACATTAAAGATATGTGGAAAACCTCAACAGAAAAAGGTCACTGTTCTCATTATTTTTTGGTTTTAGGAAACAATCATTCTTCATAAAACATGTTACTTCTATTAACACGTAAACTAAAAAACCAAACTCTATTCTAAATACTAGATTGAATTTCATTTTTTTTTTAAAAAATAAAAGACAATGAGCAAAAGAAGACTATACAATGGATTCAAATATGCTAATATTTCATAAAAATTCAAATAATGATATCTTAATCAAACTAAAAATCTAAATATTTCTGGCCAGGAAGTAAACCTGTAAATTTTCCTTAGAACTTGGCATTTTTTTTCTATACATGGAAGCCAATCCTGGGGAGGTAGAATCAAATAATGTTCACAGTAGTAAGGATTAAGAAATCCATATTCCACTTTTCCAGCATTTGAAACACAAAACAACTTACGATTTTGAAGCATCTGCATAATGTGCTCCTTGATCATTGGTAGAACAAGCTTTCCACCAAGTCCACAAGCCATTCGGTCTAAAGCACTTTCACCAGCAACTGCATTGCTAAACAAACAAAATACTGCATTCAGGGTATTTGAATTTATAAGAAAAAAGTTAAACAGTACACTAACATATTAATTAAGCAAGGACTGAAAAAAAAGCGTAATTTAAGTAATCTTTTAAATGTGATTTTGAAGTTGTGGGAGATGATTCATCTTAGTTTTGAAAAGTCCTATGTATGTCTCTAAATTTTATTTTTCAAGACCCCTGCATGTCTCCTTCCTGGTTAGAAATCATACTCAGCCCTCCTTATCTGTGGATTCCACATCCACGATCAAAAATACTTTTAAAAAGCAAGCAATTAAGTGGTCAAAGCAATCCCCTCAAGGGCTAAGAGGGATTGCAAAGCACTATTTACATAACATTTGCATTACATGTATTAAGTATTATGAGTCATTTAGAGATTCTGAAGCATATGGGAGGATGTGCCTAACTCATATGCAAATATTAGGCCATTTTTAATAGGGGACTTGAGCATTCTCAAATTTTGGTAACCTTGGGGAGATAGGTATGTATGTAGTGGTGTGTGGAGGTGGAGAAGGTCCCAAAACCAATTCCCTGAGGATACTGAGGGAGGTCGACTTTACTGTCAAAAATAGTTTCTGAAACTTTCAAGACTTAGAGGTATAAAGCAAAGTATTTAGGAGAGCCTCATATATCTCATTTCTTGGAAATCCATCCTTCAACCTCATTAATGAACTGAACATAGAAAACGGAAAGGGTTCTGAGAACGTATTTTTCCCCCTCTCATTGTGAGCTTCTTTAAACTTAAAGGGGTGTAAATTGCATTACCAAAAAATACATACAAATAAAACTCAATTCTAGTGTTTTTAATGAAAATGAAAGAAATTTAGTCATAAAAGCATTTGCACTTGTTCTGGCTTAGAATGGCTAGGTTAGTAGTGAGTATGTAAGGTGCATAATCCTCAACTGTGTTCTGTGAAAACAAGACTACAGACAGCTATAAATTATCTTTAGAATAGGTTCTTAAGAGACTGATCAGTTGATCTTAAAACACACATTTATGCCCTACTTACAGATAAGAATATCTTACTTATCTACCAGAAAAAAGTTTTAGATTGTAAATGCTTTTTTACAAGGCAAGCTAGAGGACAGGTGGCAGCACATTACAGTAACTGAAAAAGGGAAAGGAAACATGAGCTGACCCGTTTCTCCTTCAGCATTATTAGCTATTTCCAGTGAAGGATTTCTTTCATGTACCTCAAAATGGTATTTAAACCAGATGTGACTCATTTTTAATAAGGTGCATTAGCCTTAAAAATGTGCCATATAGTCTGAAAGTCAAGCATCTTCAATTTTAATCTTTGTTAATTTATAGTTATAGATTTATACAGACTCCAGCTTATACCGATTCAGTGGAATATTTTCAGTTCTTTTAAAGAATAGTAGTATAACATATTGGCAAGAAGAAAAGTAATGGTGGTAGTATCTAGTTTAATTGGATCTGTAACTTCAGCCAAATCACTCAATCTTCTCTCCATTTCATTATAATAGGTATAATATACTTTTAGGATATTAAGATCAATTTAAGTAACAGAACTTCATATACACGTAAGGGACCATTCATCATCATTACAATACAGCAAACACACAAGATTTTAGTTTAATTTTCCATAGAGATTTGTATTCAGAGGGCATCTAAGTCTAAATAAGTAAAAAGTGATTTTAACGTTAAAGGGTAGCAATCTTGCCACCACTGCACCTTCTCTATCCTAACCGTTAATGTGCATTATATTGGTAAAATATGGTGTTTTGCAGGGAATTTTGCTGAAATGATTCTAAGTGAAGCTTTTGTATATAAAGGTATCTATCACAATAAAGCTTTTTTACACTTATTTCGAAAGACACCCTAAAAAAAATCCTGAAGAAAATTTGGACTAAGGATAGAAAAGATAGCTATCTGATTTGCTGTATTACATGTCAGAAGTATTTTCTGAAGATAAATATCCTTGTTTGCTGTCCTAAATATCTTTTCCTTTCTTATTACAAAATATAATTTTTATGTACTATTATAGTATCTTTTATTAATTTTCTTTAAATGTATCCAAGTATAACTAATATAAATTATACCTAAAAAAAATAAAATATACCATTTAAAAACCTGATACAGAATGCATACAATAGAAAGCTTAAGTGCCTTCATATTCCAAACTTAAAGAAGTCTAACTTAGGTTTAGAGAATATATCAGGGAAGAGGAATGGACCTTGTAACCCCAAAATTCTCATTTCTATCCTGTGTTCGCTCTACCATATCAAAAGACCTCCACAAAGTATTTGATTTATGCGATTACCTGTCAAAATCATCATCTTCTAATTCATCTGCATTGGCCCAGTCCTCATCCTCTTCCAGATCAACCATCATTGCTAACATCTGAGGAACTAAATTAAATGATTATTTCAATATTTATTATTTTGTCAATATCACCATTTAAAGATGAGAATCTTAAAGTCAGAAGTAAAAAATGAAGGACTACTTTGCCTCTAAGAGACAAACAAATTATGTGCCTACGCCCTCACCATCAGGCTTTTTCAAATTTAAACTTCTTGCCATGTTGTTGTTAGGTATCATCAAGTCAATTCTGACTCAGAATGATCACATGTACAACAGAATCAAACACCAAAGATAAGCACCATCATGGAATCAATCTTCCTCATTCCCAAACAGTTTTTATACTAGAACTTCATTATATATCTGTACACAAATTATTTCAAGACTTTTTTATATGATAAATGACACACTGTATGTATGTGTCCTTTGGCAATGTACTTTTTTTTCCCAACACATTTTGTTTATATTTTATAGTACTCCATTATATTACTCATTCATTGTCCTGCTGACAGACATTTTGGTTTCCAATTTCTTCCTATCACAAAATCTGCTTCGGTGAGCATCCTTGTATGTCTAATTCACAAGGCAGAGTGTTGGGTATGAAATTCTTATGAGTGTTTTCAGTATTTTTAAAAATAATCAAATTGCTTTCAAAATGGTTGTACAACCTTGAAAGTGTAAAAGGATGTCTATCTTATTTTACAATAGGTTATGTGGCCTGCAACTGAAATACGGGTATTCTCTTGCTTCACAATATTCACCAACACTTGATATTGTCAAACTTTTCGACAATTTATATTCCACAATTACACTTGTTTTTACTGAGATTTTCTAGATTCCAAAACTTTGTTGATTGTACAACACAACTAATTTCTCCTGGGTTGTGGTTTATCTTTTTTTTTTTTTTTAACAAGGTTAGAACTTTGTATTTTATTTTATTTTTGCAGTGTTCCCTCCCCTCCCCTCTCACCCTTGGTAACCAGCAAAGAAAGTTTCCTTCCGTGTATAAATCTTTGACTTTTTACAATAATGAACTAATGCTATATTTGT
>NW_006921793.1:5714120-5748660 GCF_000298275.1 Orycteropus afer afer
TAGCGTAGTGCCTAAAGCACTTGACTGCTAACCAGAAGGCTGGCAGTTCAAACCCACCAGCCACTCCACAGAAGGAAGTTTGGGCAATCTACTTCTGTAGTGATACCGCCTCAGAAACCCAAGGAGGGGTGGCTATGAGCTGGGTCCGACTCGAGGGCACAGAACAATAGGTAATGATCAGTAACATTTCTTCATGTGTTTGTTGGCCACCTGAATATCCTCTTTGGTGAAGTGTCTACTCATGTCTTCTGCCCATTTTTTAATTGGATTATTTGTCTTTTTGTTATTGAGGTATTGGAATTTTCTATAAATTTTAGAGATAAGTCCCTTGTCAGGTATGTTGTTGCTGAATATTTTTTTCCAATCTGTAGGCTCTCTTTTGGATAAGTCTTTTGAAGCACATAAAAATTTAATTTTTAGAAGGTCCCATTCATCTAGTTTATCTTCTGCTGTTTGTGCATTTTGGGTTATACTTGACAGTGTATTTACGCTATAAATTAGGGCCCCTAAATTTGTCCCTGTTTTTTCCTTGAGGAACTTTATAGTTCTAGGTTCCACATGTAAGTCTTTGATCCATCTGGAGTTAGTTCTTGTGTATGGTGTGAGGTATGGATCTTGTTTCATTTTTCTGCAAATGGATATCCAGTTTTGCCAGCACCAATTGTTAAATGTGGTTTATCTTTTGATCACTTGTAGTGAAGGTGATTTGTCAAAAACTTTTAGTATTTGCATTTTACAAGGTTTACATATATGATTTGTGATTTGGAATCTTAAAAAAATCTCTAATATTAAACTTTAATTGTAAAATGTATCTGTAATATTTAGGTCTATAATCAAGCCAAACTTCTTTTAGAGTATTTTTGGGATATATTTTTTCCATAGAAATAACCAGTTACCCCAGTAACTTTTTTTTAAAATACATTTTATTGAAATGTAATTTATGTACAGTGAAATACACAAAACTAAAGTGACATGGGTGAATGCATTTCTTTTTGCAATGTTCCCTCCTCTTTCCTCCCACCGATGATAACCAACAAAGAAAGTTTCCCTCCATATATAAAGCTTTCTTTGACTTTTTACAATAGTGAATAATGCTATATTTGTCCCTCTGTTATTAAGTATTTCACTCAGCATAATGTCCTCCAAGTTCATCCATGTTATGCGGTGTTTTGCAGATTCTACATTATTCTTTAGTGTTGCATAATATTCCATTGAGTGCATGTACCATAACTTTGTTATCCATTCTTCTGTCGATGGGCACGTAGGTTGTTTCCATCTTTTTGCTATTATATATATAGTATTGCGATGCCCCAGTAACTTTTGGTGAATTATTTATCTACCTTTGCTTCCATGTGAGTGGATCTGCTCCTAGATTGTCCTTTCATTTGTCTACATTTGCACCATCAACAAATTCTAACTCTTCATAGCTAATAGGGTAAGATCGCTACTTTCTGTCTTGGCTACTCTAGGTCCTTTGTTCTTCCACACAAAGTTTAGGATCAATCCTATTTGGGAGATTATATTGAATTTATTTATTAATTTCAGGAGAACTGATGTTTAATTTTTCTAACAGCTCTTTCCATGTTAAACAATTTTCTCTCTAAAGGCCTTATATATATATATCTTTTGATTTATTTCCAGGTACTACAATTCATCCCAGCTATTATGAGATATTTTTTTCTAGTAAATTTTCTAAATGACGATTATTGGTCTACAAGAATGGTATTTTTATGTTACTCTCATACCCAGCAAATTTGATTAAATCCTTTAATCACTCTAACAGCTTATCTGTTTATTTTTTATTTTTTTGTATTTTTATGTAGTTAATTATGTAAGCTACAAATAAGCAACTTCTTTTGTTTCTAATTCTTATACTTTTCTCTTACTGCACTGTTTGGGAACATCAGTACAACAGAAAGAGTGATAGTGAGGCTTCCTTACTTTCCTGTTCCTGACTTTAATGGGAATATTTTTAAAATTTCCATCACTACCTCAATGTGAGATAAATAAAAGACAACATTACAAAATGAATTTGGTGATGTATTTACTTTCTAAATGAACATTAAAAACAAAACCAAAAACCCCCATTGATCAAGTCGATTCCAACTCAAAGCAGCCCCCCATTGAGTTTCCAAGGTAGTAAATCTTTACAGAAGTAGGTTTCCCCATCTTCCTTCCCCTGAGTGGCTGGTGGGATTGAACCATCAACCTCCTGGTTAGCAGTCAAAAGCCTTAGGCACTACCCCACCAGAGCTTCTTAAATGAACATAACCAAAACCAAACCAAACTCACTGCCACTGACTCAATAGAAACTCCCAATGGGTTTCCAAGGCAGTAAATCTTTAAGGAAGTAGATTGCCCCATCTTTCTTCTGTGGAGCAGCTGATGGGTTTGAACCACCAACCTTCTCATTAGCAGTCAAATAACTTAGGCACTATGCCACTAGAGTGCCTTTAAATGAACATAAAAACAAAAAAACAAACTCAATGTCATTGAGTCGATTCTGACTCACAGTGACCCTTTTGGGTTTCTGAGGTGGTAAATCTTTACAGAAGTAGATTGCCCAGTCTTCCTTCCACAGATTGGCTGTTGGGCTTGAACCGCCAACTTTCTGGCTAGCAGTCAAATACCTTAGGCACTATGCCACCAGAGCTCCTTAATCCTCAGAAAATTTATCAAGTAAGTTTACTACTTTAACCCAGAAAACTATTTTAAACAACATTTACTTACTAGTCTGTGCAACAATATTGGTATGCTTTCTTAACATAGCGGCTGCTGTCTCAGATAGGGTCACAATGACTTCAAGGGCAAGCTGACGTTGCATATTATTGAGGCTAGTGTCTCCACATAACTACAAAGAGCAAATATTCATACTTTTAGTAGTTAAGATTATTAACTAAAAATAATAAACAGAAACTTTATTGGAAGTAGTTAATTTACCTTTAGACTTAATTGTAAAGTAGCTTCTAAATGAGGACGCAAATACTTTGGCACAGTATCTGCAATCTCAACAAGGGATTTTAGGACCGAGTCATCATTCTGGTAGCATGAGTCATTTACAGCCTGGAAAAGATGAAACACAAAAAAGTTTGTGTATATCTCTCTCTAAAGGTGTTCAAAGAGTCACACTATGATGTCTCATTAGCCAAAATATTTTTAAGAGGCAAACAGAGAAACACTACTAAACAGTATTTTTTAGCTCAATAATAATTTAAAATTTTTATTATGCAAATGTTCCATTCATATGCACATGTATACCTTCCTTTCAAAATATGTTAACAAGAAACATCAAAATAAAGATTTAAATCTAAATCAAAATGAAAACCAGTGAAACAACAACCACAACAAAACTCAAGGAATTCTTTTTTTATAATCACAAAGAATTCCTTTCCTTTGTCCTTTCTTTATCTATAACCTAGCCTTTCATATACACATAGTATATACTAGATCCTAAGATAGATTTAAGGAGCTCTGGTGGTGTAGTGCCTTAGGTATCTGACTGCTAACCAGAAGGCTGGCAGTTCAAACCCACCAGCTGCTCCTCAGAAGGAAGACTGGGCAATCTACTTCCATAGTGATACCACCTCAGAAGCCCAAAGAGGGGTTGCTATGAGTTGGATCCGACTCCACAGCAGTGAGTTTGGTTTTTGGTGTTTTAAGATAGATTTAATATGTTCAATATTACCAAATTTATTTCTTGCTGACATCAAGTTTGGTCACTGTGGTATGTAAATGTGCAATTATATGTCTACCAATGCTTATTTTAGAGTGACAACTACTAGACATCCTGGCTAACACTAACTTACCTGTAAATCCAGAGGAAGAAATATTTGTTAATAGATTTAAATAGTGAGTAACTCAAGATGTCAGATACGAAACTACAGTTAATGTTTTGTCACTGATCAAATTATCCTTTCAAAATGAAAGCATGGTGAGACGTTTCTACTAAGTACCAGTAATTTTTTTTTTAAATCACTTAGAAACATTCCATTTTAGCTCCTCTAAATCCTCTCTAACCCAATGCTCAACATGGGTGCTATTTCTCCCAGGAGGTGCTTTTTGGTTGTCACAATGATTGAGTGTGGTTAAAGACAAGGATTCTAGATGCCTTGAATCTGTGATTCAAATCTTTATAACAAGGAACTAACTGTCTTGCATCTCACATAATCATAAATGTCAGACATTTCTAAAAATAAAAAACCTGTACATAATGATGTGAAAATAGAACCCAATCCACAAACTATGTGTTGCCTGGTTTCAATTTTTTTTCCCTAAGAATGTAACCACTGTAATAAATCAAATCAAAAATCAAAACTGTGGTCAAGTTGATTTTGATTCATAGCAACCCTGTGTTGTTGTTGTGTGCCATTGAGTTGGACCCGACTCAGAGCGACCCCTCCTTGGGTTTCTGAGGTGGGATCACTATGGAAGTAGACTGCCCAACCTTCCTTCTGAGGAGTGGCTGGTGAGTTTGAACCGTCAGCCTTCTGGTTAGCAGTCAAGTGCCTTAGGCATTATGCTACCAGAGCTCCCAGCAACCCTACAGGATGGAAGAAAACTGCCCTTTAGGGTTTCCAAAGCTGTAAATCTTTATGAAAGCTGACTGCCACATCTCTTCTCCCACAGATCGCTAACCTTTGGGTTAGCAGCTGAGAGTTTTTAACTACTGCACCAACCAGGGCTCCACATGTAAACCAAGGACTGATAAATACTTTGTTAAATACTTTGTTTTGTCCAGAACTTGCTTATTTTGGGAAATCATGTTGCCAATCACAATGACAACTGTGTTGGACTTGCCAATGAAATATCTCCATCTGTCTACATTTTCAGCTATTGCATTTGTGTATAGACAGGTCACTTAAACCACCATATCTTTCAGGTAGTCATGTCAAGAATTCATATGGAATGCATTCACTTTTTATTTCTTCTTTCTCTCCAGTTAACACCATAGACTGTTATTTTTTAAAACTGTGCATGTAGATGAATTATATTACCTATGAATCCCATTTCAGGATAGTACATGGGAAGCTACAAAATTTTTATTTTAAAAAGGAGTTTTGGGGTCTGACAAGATTAAGAATGAATCATTGTTCTGACTTATCCAATATCATTTTTCTTTCTTTTTTTTTTTTTCCATTTTGCTTTCTGATTAAGGTAAAAGTATCCTAAAAAAACTCATCCTTAAGAATCTAACAAAATGAATTTACCATCAACTACTTGTTTTGCAATAGAAACTGTCATGAACTCTGTGATAAAGAGGAAGAACTGTGGTCCCATGTGGGTCTGAATTGCGAAGTCAACACTGTGACCTTGAAGTTTCTTATTCTTTTCTCCTTAGTTTCTGCTTATGTAAAATGGCATTAAATCTCATAGGTTATTTGGTTGATTTAAGGGAAATAACCTATGTGATTAAACATTCAATAAAACCAACTTAAGCATATATAATTGTCTGTATCACTGGCATTATAGAAAACATCTGAAACTCTAACCTAAATATTTTAAGAGATTAAGAGTCTTTTCAGAAGCAATAAATTTAAACTTAATAGGGACAAAGATTTTTATGTTTAGTGCTCTGTTGTATCCCTAGAACCTAGAATAATATCAGATAGAGGGCAATAAAATGTTTATTGAATAAATGAGTAAGTGTGCTACACAATTCTGTATGAATTTAAAGAAAATAAAAATAATAAGGATAGAATTAAAATCTAATTCTATACCATTTTCTTACCTGTAAGAATCCGGGTAATAAGTCTGCAAAATGTTTGAACAGAGCAACATTATGCTCATTTGCAAGTATAAATGCAGCTGTAGCTCTAGCAGATAATGTCCTGATCTAAAATGAAGAGAGTAAGAAATGTTGAAATTGAAAAACATTTATTGGATTCAAGTTCAAGTTTTCTAAGTCAAGATGAAATTTTTTTTCAGTAAAACCAGTATTTATATTTTAAAGAATACAAGCAAAACAATCTCCTCATACAAAAATTTATTTCATAAGTTAGACATTACATTATATTAAGTGTTACTCTTAATGGAATTGAAATGGTTTACCGATGGATGTTCCTGATCTTGCATACACTGAACTAACATCCGTTTGATGACGTCTAAATAGTGCTGCTGTTGGTTCCCAAAAATTCCAGGAAAGTTCCTAAAAAATGATCCAAAGCACTCTTTTAAAAACTATATTTTATCTTTGTGATGTGTCAGCTAGAACTTCTGATTAAATGTTTGCCTGACTCAAAGAACATACCAGAGCAGTACCATTCTCAAGGCTGAAAACAACTACTCATCCTCCAACCAATCCTCTTTTTGAGCTGGATGAATGGAAACAAATATACTAGAGAGGTAAGGTTGAGCAGAGGCAACTCAGCTGCTACACAACTCAGCTCCCGTCTCAATTCTATGATTTATCCTTTTACTCTGTCTCAGTCAGAAGATAACCAGGAATGCAGAATGGAGACAAGAGCAACCCACTTGGTTTCAAATGCTTGACTATAGTCACCATGCTGACATTTTGCTCCTAGCCTCAGTGATATAGGAAATCCGAGTTCTGTTCTACTTTAAATTGGTAAACAAATTGGTTAAATTAAATGTTTTTAACTTAATCCTCTAATCTTGATTATGGATATAAGATACATCTGACAATTAAAATAGAAAACGGTGTAATGTCTATCCTTATTCCCCTTTGATAATGCATATAATCGTGAACAGTTATACATCTAATATATTAATTATGTTTTAAATGCTGCAGAACTAACTACAGTAATACAAAAGGGCAAAAAAGTTTTAAATGCAAATTATCACTTAATCTAAACTTACAATTGCTCATAAATAAATGAGTTTGTTAAAATATTATATATTCTTAGAAAGCTTGATCATAGGTGACTGAGAAAATCTAATGAGGATTTCAAGAATTCTCTTCTTCCAGACACTTCTATTGGTAAAGTGGTTTTCTAACGGCTGCATTTAGTACTATGTCAACCTCCAAATAAAGGAGTTGTTGTTGTTATTTGCCATTGAGTCAGCCCTGACTCCCAGCGACCCCTCCTTGGGTTTCCGAGGCAGTTATCACTACGGAAGTAGGATGGCCCAACCTTCCTTCCGAGGAGTGGCTGGTGGGTTTGAACCGCCAGCCTCCTGGTTAGCAGTCAAGTGCCTTAGGCACTATGCTACCAGAGCTCCTCAAATAAAGGAGAGGAAGTATTTTTTCAGAATAAGAAGACAAAGGAAATAGACAGAAGTACAACTGTACAGAGACTTTGTACACAAAAAGAATCATAATGTGACATAAAAAGCTTTTTCCCCAACTTTACTTCCAACAGAAACACAAAATCCTTTCTAAAAGTATTATTTTAAATCAAAAAAGTTAAAGTAGCCTAAAGTAGTTGATTAAAAAAAAAGGGGACCAATGCACATACCAGAAAATGTGGAGGGCAGCTTCCCGCAGTCCCACATTTTGAGAACTGACTGAATCGAAAAGGAACTTCAAACCTTCAGGCCACTGGTTATTACCATCTTCATCTGAAAGTAAAGAAATCCAGGCACTGTTAAGTTAAAATTTCAAAACATGAAAAGGACAACACTTTTCAATGATAAGCCCCATTCACAATATGTAGTAATATAATGGAAAATGGTACTTGTTTCTGTATTTTAAAAAATTTCAATAAAACTTACTCCTAAATAATCATATGTATTTAGGTTATATAAGCACAGACATTAACAGTGGTAGTTCTAAAAAGCAGGATTTGGAGAAAAAGCTTTTAACTTTACAAATATTTGATGGATCATTAATATGTACTATTATTATTTTAAAGATTTTTTTAAAAAATGGGCAAAGATAATGTTTGGTAGGAAGATCTTGAATCCAAAATAATTATGGGTTTTACACTCACAGAGAATGTATCAGAGCAGAAATTTCAGGACCCACAAAGGGTGTTCATATATATTACAGTTTTTAAGTGCCATGGGATGTTATCAATGTGTTTACTTTTTAACAACATTTTAAAATATAGAATTCTTACAATATTTAGTCATAAGAATGAGGAGTAATCATAAAAATCTTGTGTACACCCTGAAGAGACTCACTGGGTATACTAAAGTACTTAAGAGTTGTAGAAATTGTATACGAGTTATGTACTTTTTCTTTTAAAAAAATGTTTCCAAATCTGTTCACCTAATATGAAGTGGCAAGTACACTGCTTAGCAAGGTTGTGGTGGCTAGGTAGCTGACTTCTTGCCACAGTCAGCTTACCCAGACGGAGCAAGCAGTTGGACCTCTGTGCTCGGGACCATGGCAGCAGGGGACATCAAGTTCAATTGTCACATCTTACTACACAAAAACACTGTTCTACATCCTGCTTTGGTGTGTAGCGACTGGGATCTTAAAAGCTTTTAAGCAGCCATCTAAAGGCAATGGTGGGTCACTCCTAGTCTACAGCTAAGAAGAACATAGAAAACCAAAGACACATGGAAACAATTAGTCCAAGGGACTGGTAAACCATGTGATCCTCAGCCTATATGACCATGAGACCAGAACTAGATGGTGCCCAGCTACCACGGTCAACCACTCGGAGAGGGAAGTGTAGGAGATCCTGGATAGAGTGGGAGAGTAATGTGGAACAAAACTTAAAATCATAAAAAAAGACCATGTTTACTGGTCTGATAGAGCCTAGTGATACCCAAAGACTATGGTCCCTAGCCACCCTTCAGGTTTGGAATTGAACTTACTCCTATGGCTTCAAGCCAAACAACAGACAGGTATACAGGGTGAACAATTGTATTAAGTCGATATACTCCCTGGAGCGATCAATCATGGGAGAACATGAGGGCAGTGTTTGTACAGGGAGACAGTTTAGGAGGCAGGAAGTGTATGGGAGGGAAGAATAGAGGGAAGAGGTAACTATAAGGAGGAAGTGGGAAGAGAGCTGTTACACTGTGGGGGTTTGCAGTCAATGTCATGAGACGGGATGTGTATGAACTGCTGTATGGAAAATGAATTTGCTCTGTAAACTTTCACCCAAATCACAATAAAAATAATAATAATAAAAAAAGTGTACTGCTTAGCTGATGTTTCATAGACACACACACATGCATAAGGAGAAATAAGAGAGTTGCTTAAGAAAATTCTACCGAGAGAGAACTTTGCAACATTTCAGAAATGTTTACATCGATTCTGAGATAGAAATGACATCACAAAGACAGAGTTGGAATAAACTCTTAGAGAAAACCTAACACCCTGAGGGGAGCTCTGATAGCGTAGAGCCTAAGGCACTTGACTGCTAACCAGAAGGCTGGCGGTTCAAACCCACCAGCCACTCCTCGGAAGGAAGATGAGGCAATCTACTTCCGTAGTGATACTGCCTTGGAAACCCAAGGAGGGGTCGCTATGAGTCGGGTCTGACTCGATGGCACATAACAACAACAACAACACCTTGAGAGAGAGAATCACCAAGCCTGGTGACTTGGGAACTCAGTGTTGGGAGACACCAAGCTCAACTGGCACAATGTAGTACATAAAAATCTTATTCCACAACCTACTTTGGTAAGTGACAACAGTGTCTTAAAAGCTTTCCAGTGGCCACCTAAGATGCAATTACTGGTCTCCTCTCATCTGAAGCAAAGAAGAGTAAAGAAAATCAAAGCCATTTGGAAGTAATTAGTCCAAGGATATGATGGACCTCGAGATCAGAAGAACTAGATGGTGCCTGGCTACCAATGCCAACCACTTCCAAAGGGATCAAAACTAGAGATCCCAGATAGAGTGGGAGGAAAAATGTGCAAAAAAATTAAAAAACACAAAAATGACCAGTATTACTGGTTGGATAGAGTCTGGTGGAATCCCCAAGACTATGGCCCTGGGATACCCTTCACTCCTGGGATCGGATTCACTCCCAAGGACTGGCTCTCAGCCAAAGACTTACGTGCAGAACGCCTACCCCAGGGCGATGCACCCACCTACTCTACGGAGATACATCCCTTAGAGCAACAGGCCATGGGGCACCAGAGAGGCAGCATTCACATGGAGGGAAAGCTAGACAGACAGGAGTGCACAGTTAAGAAGGGCATAGTGGGGGGGTGATCACAGAGATGGGAGGGGAGAAGAGTGTGTTATGGTCAGGGATGGTAATCAGGGAGTGAAATCAAATGTACACCAACTGTTGAATGTAAAATAAATTCTGCTCTATAAATTTGCACCCAAAGCACAATAAATAAAAAAGAGAAAAGAAATGACATTACCTATAAAGATTCTTATCTGCATGTTTAAAACTTGAAAACAACTTAACAAAGAACTTCTGCATTAACAGGAGATGAGATTAAAAAATTAATGCCATAATTTACTACACACAATCAATGACATTCCCCTATTTAGCCCTTATGTTTGCGAGTTACCTTTTTTGCTCAATAAAAATGCTACCTAAGTGAACTGAGCTTTGAACTACACCTTTTAATCACTGCCAGGAAAACCATGAAACACAGTCAATCACATTTTAGTATGACCAATAAGGGTTTTGACCAGGGCTTTGAATCGGCTCAAAATGGTTCAGTTATGGCCAATGGAAATAAGGGCAGCCTACATGTTGCAAAGCAACCAAATCTCCTGCAAGAGAGGATTTTAACTAGAGTAGAGGTCAAAATCCCCACAGCCTGTTTCCATCAGGACATTCTGAAGACCAATAGATAAGTATTATGATTGTGTCATGAACATCTGTTAACTTCTGACTCATAAACACCAAATCTATAAATCACACTAATTTTAAACAGAATACATGTTAACTCAGGTACTCATGATTCTAAAACTTTAAAAGATCCTAGTTTATAAAAAAGAAGACACACATTTTCTTCTGTCATGTAGTAATGACCTGTATACACACCTATTAAATTCCGGGCAAGCTCTGCAGCAATATCACAAATTTTTTTTCTCATGCTAGATTGTGTTTCCATCTGAATAATCATTAGTAGTTCACTCTTGATGGCAGTCTGAACATCAGAAGGAAGAGTTGGATACACTTCTTCAAATGCAGAGGACAAAAGACGCCTCAGGAGAACGGCAGCCATTTGTCTAGCCTTGAGACAGGTAATAATGTTAATAATTCGGTGTTTTACTACAGAAAAAGTTTTCAACAGACTAGATTCACTCTGCCCTTGATGTGTTTCACTATTCCATTTTTACAATTCATTTTAAAATCAATTTAAAATTTTTTTTAAAGGTAAAATATTCAAAATTCTTTAAAAATCTTAACAGTCTACTTGCATAGAAAGTACCAACCAATGAGCCATTTTTGTTTTTGTAGTTTAGTGTGACTGCATTTAGAAACATCAGGTATCAGTATAAACATTTTACATGTTTGACTATATTAGCATAGAAGTCTCACTCTAAGAACTCCAAATTCAGTGTTTGGTAGATGAAGTAGTTTTCTAGACTTTTTGACACCTTTTCCAAAGTAAATAGAGGATATTCAATTACACTCAATATTTATGAGGACATTATTTTATTGGAAGAAAAAAGTATCAGCTGCTTCATGCACAGACAGGCAGTAAGAAATAACTCTAGGGAATAGCTCTGTTTTACCACAGGGAGAATGAGGCTCAGAAAGTATAACTAAAATCCCATTTCTACAAATGTTAGTTGTGATTCTTTTTCAAAAGGCAAGAAAATTTGAATTTGGTACAGCAAAGGTGACTTGTTAAAAAAAAAAAAAAGATTTTTAAAGGATTCCAGAAAAAGTATCTTTTTGTTCCTAAACATATCTTTAGCACATATTCTTTACCACCTAGAGCATGAATTTTTCAAAGACAGGCACACGTATTTCTTTCAGAACCATTTAGAAGCACATGAAAACACTGAATGAATTAAATTCTCTCAACTAGAATTGTTTCAAGGAAAAGAAAACAATTTTTTATAGCTGTAGAAATCACTCAGGTTTAATCATTTTTATGTAATTGTTTAAAAAAGCCATTAACTTTCATCTACCCCACACATCATATACAGAAAAAAGGAAAATTTCACTCTTAATACAGAGTAACTCACTGTCATCAAGTCAATTCCAACTCATAGTGACCCCTACTGGGTTTCCAAGGCTATAAATCTTAATGGAAAGCAGAGTGCCTCATCTTTCTTCCATGTAGCAGATGGTGGGTTCGAACCACCGACCTTTTAATCAGCAGCCAAATTCCTTAGCCACAACAGCACAAGATTTTTGTTTTTAAAAATACAGAATACTTGAAATAACAGTTCTCATTATCCACTATACTCACTGCCATCCAGTCAGATCTGACTCACAGAAACCCCTCCTTGGGTTTCCGAGGCGGTATCTCTATGGAAACAGTTTGCCCAACATTCTTTCCGAGGAGTGGCTGGTGGGTTTGAACTGCCAGCTTTCTGGTTAGCAGTCAAATGCCTTAGGCACTATGCCACCAGAGCTCCTATAATTACCAGCTAATATCCAACTTGTTTCAATTTGTACAAATAGACTATTCTCAAATATTAAAGTAGTACCTCCTCAGCAGCTGTTGTATTTCTGATGGCTTGTAAGAGAAATGTGATCTTTGACTGACCTGGGATATTCTCATAGGTTTCCTACATGAAAAAGAAAAACATTAAGGATTAGAATGTACTGTTAGAAAACTACTTGAGTAAAAAACACTGAAAAGATATAAGAGTGGATAGGATCCATGCATGAGAAAGCATTTAATCTAGGTCAGTTGTTAACAATTTCTTCTGTGACATAAACTTCAGACAGGTAAGGAAAGAGGATTGTCCAATGAATTGCTTATCAAGTTCCTCCCTACCTATTTTCTCTTAAATAGATTTCTCTGATGTGGATGCATGTTTTCCCAACTTACCTCTGCCTCAGTTAACAAAACACAAGGCAGAGGGCCAAAAACTGCCAAAAGTGACCTGAACTATCACACTGCAAAGTAAGTGCTGTGTTCACTTATTATATTACAGAAAACTGCTTATCTTTTCAACATTTTTCAGATCAGATAAAGTAGAATTGGTTCAAATTACAACTTAGAAGCACCAGGGACACACCTCTGGCAAAGCTAGTCAGAAAAAAGGGAAAAAAGTATTAACATTTTTATGTCTTTATGCTATGTTTTCTTTTGAACACAGATTATACTGAAAATTTATTAGATATCACACATACAAAATAAATATGATTGGGGGACATTGGCCAGGAAATATTGATATTTCTAGATCTAACAGTGAAAGATTTTGTGACAAGATACTTCTTCTTGCCTTTTCTGTTATTGCTGCTGTGTGCCATCAAGTTGATTCTGAATAAAGTAAAATAACAGCAAGCTGATTAGTAATAACAGGAGGGCTTTGAACTGGTTCAGTCATGGCCAACACAGTGAAATCAAAACAGATGAATCTGAAAATTTGAGTGCATCACAACGATACCTGGAATGAGAAAAATTATAGATCAAAGCCCAGGAACGGGACTTGGAAGAGGCATAGCGAGCCCTTCCAGAAGCCTGATGTGGGAGATTGGTCTACTGCAAGGACTGTGGAGAACACCACACATGCAAACAAACATAACATCTTTGAGCAAGGCGCCGCTGTTCCCGCCTCTGGTCAACAGGTGCTAGCAAAAGAGTTGGTTGCTATGTAATGTGCACACTGCCCTTACTTTCTGAGAGAGAGACTACCCACCCCTTCAGCAAGGTGTTGACCTGTAAGTTTTCCCTTTCCAGTTATCGTTCTGATACACCCACATTTTACAAATTCATGTCCATTCCAGTTATGCTTTTTTGGCCATAACTAAACCAGGAAGAACTGGTTCAAAGCCCTGAATAAAAGGTAAGCTGAAGTATAGGCTCATGTGTATATTCCAACAGTGTCAGTCTTTCACTGTGGAAAAGTATCAGTTAAGTACAATTGGAATTGTTTAGCCTCTTAGTAAATAATACTACACTCTCATCTATCCCTAGATTAATTTCTTAGCAGTGAAAGGTCAAAGAACTTGTCTGTTCTTTGACTGCTACCACTCCTTCGTAATCTATCTGGCTACTCTGGACAAATACGACAAGGGCAAGGCTACCTGAACCCAAATGCACTTCATACCTTTAATTAAATGCTTCATGGCATCCTTAAGATACTGACAGATGAAAAATTAAAAGTCTCAGAAGTTAAAAAACTTGCCCAAGTTTACAGACAATAAATAGTAGAAAGAACTTTGCTCTTCTGAGGCCACTGTACTGAAGATCTTTCTCATATGGAATGCTCTGGGTTTCACACCTGATGAAACCACTAAATGATCAGTTCTATTTATATAGTGCTATAGAGTTTTCAAGACTCTCAAATATCTCAATTTGGGGAAAAACTAAATTTTGAGGAATGGAACATTTAAGATCTGATAATCTCACATTCATCTAAAGTGAAGATAAGATGAGAAGTGAGATGACATCAAGGGCAGCATACATGAAGAATGTAAAAGGTCATTAAAAACACAGGGGAAAGAAAAGATCAAAATGGGTGTCAGAAGAGACTGTCAAACTTTCTCTTGAACACAGAGTAGCTAAAGAGAACAGAGAACTGAGTAAGTAAAATAGCTGAAAAGAAGATGTCACAGGGCAGCTTAAGAAGACAGAGAAGTATAATAAAATGTGCAAAGACCTGGAGTTAGAAAGCCAAAAGGGAAGAATATGCTCAGCATTTCCCAACCTGAAATAACTAAAGAAAAAACAACAAGACTCAAGTTGTAATATTGAAGGATTCTATGGGCAAAAAATTGAATGATGCATGAAGTAACAGAAGAGGATGGAAGGAACAGAATCACTGTGCCAAAAAGAATTGGTCGACATTTAACCATTTTAAGAGGTAGCACCTTATCAAAAACCAATAGTACTGAAAGAAATCTAAGCTGTACTGAAGGCTTGGTTAAAACAAAAACAAAAACAAAACCCACAAAACTCCAGGAACTGACAGGATACCAATAGAGATGTTTCAATAAATGGATGCACTGCTGGAAATGTTCACTCATCTAGGCCAAGACGTATGGAAGACAGCTACTTGGGCAACTACTGGAAGAGATCAATATACATGCTTAGTTCAAAGAAAGATGATCCAATAGAATGTGGGAGTTATTAAATGATACCATTAATATCTCACACAAGTAAAATTATGCTGAAGATAATTCAAGAACAGTTGTAACAGCACATCAACAAGGAACTGCCAAAAATAAGTTGGAGTCAGAAGAGGATGTAGAATGAAAGCTATCATTGCTGATGTCAGATGGATCTTGCATAAGAGCACAGAATACCATAAAGATGTTTACTTGTAGTTTTACTGCAAAGGCATCCTACTGTGATCATAACAAATTATGAATAACACTGCAAAGAATGAGAATTCCAGAATACTTAATTGTGCTCATATAGAAGCTGCACAAAGACCAAAAGGCAGTCATTCAAACAGAAAAAGGAGACACTTGCATGGTTTGAAATCAAGAAATGTATGTGTCAGTGTTGGATCCTTCACCATACTTATTCGTGTGTTGAGCAAATAATCCAAGAAATTGGACTATATAAAGAATGTGGCATCATGATAGAAGGAAGACTCATTAACAACCTGCAATAAGCACATGGCACAACCTTGCTTATTAAAAGGGAAGAAGATCTGCAGCACTTACTGATGAAGATCTAAGACTAGTGCCTTCAGTATGAACTATACCTCAACAAAACTAAATAAAAATTCTCACAACTGGACCAATAAGCAATACCATGATAAATGAAGAAAATACTGAAGTTGTCAAGGATTTAATTTTACTTGGATCCAAGCAGCAGTCAAGAAATCAGATGACAAACTTTCACCCAAATCACAATAAAAATTAAAAAAAGAAATCATATGACCTATTGCATTGGGCAAATTTGCTGCAAATGACATCTTTAAAGTGTTAAAAAGCAAAGATGTCACCTTGAGGTCTAGGGTGTGCCTAACCCAAGCCATAGTATTTTCAATCATCTCATATAAATGTGAAAACTGGACAACGAATAAGGAAGACCAAAGAACTAATGCCTTTGAATTATGGTGTTGGCAAAAAATATTGAATATATGATGGACTGTCAGGAGGAGCTCTGATGGTATGGTGGCTAAGGCATTTGGCTAATAACCAAAAGGTTGGTGGTTTTGGCCCAGCTGCGGGAGAAAGAGGCAGCCTGCTTCCACAAAGATTTACAGCCTTGGAAACCTTACAGAATCCCTGAGTCAGAACTGACTCGATGGCAGTGGGTTTGGGTTTGATTTAGTAAGAAGAATGAACAAATCTGTTGGAAGAAGTACAGCCAGAATGCTCCTTAAAAGGGAAGATGGCAAGACTTTATCTCACGTACTTTGGACATGTTATCAGGAGGGACCAGTCCCTGGTGAAGGACATCATGCTTGGTAGAGAGTCAAAGAAAAAGAGAAAGACCATTAATGAGATAGGCTAATACAGTGGCTGCAAGAATGGTTTCAAACATAAGGATGACTGTAAGATGGCAAGCAACAGGCAGTGTTTCATTGTTTTTTTACCTAGGGTATCTAACAATAACAGTATCTTTCCCAAGGTGTTGCAAATGCTTTACCCTGTGCTACTAACTAAAGGTTGGTCTTTGAATCCACCCTGTAGTGCCACAGAGGAAAAGCATGGTAATCTACTTTCAACTCATGGCAACCCCATGTTATAGAGTAGAACTGCTTCATAGGGATTTTTGGCAGTAATTTTTCAGAAGCAGACTGCCATGCCTTTCTTCTATGGTGGATTCAAACCTTCTAGGATGGGTTCAGGGAGCTCTGGTAGCATAGTGCCTAAGGCACTTGACTGCTAACCAGGAGGCTGGCTGTTCAAGCCCACCAGCCACTCCTTGGAAGGGAGATGGGGCAATCTACTTCCGTAGTGATACTACCTTGGAAACCCAAGGAGGGGTCGCTATGAGTTGGGTCCGACTAGACAGCACGTAACAACAACAACAGGATGGGTTCAAAGTGCCGACCTTTAGGCCAGAAGTCAAATGCAAACCATTTGCACCACTCAGGGACCTGTTCTGTAAGATCGTTGTTAGTGGCCTTTGAGGTGATTCAGATTCATGGCAATCCCATGTGCGCAGAATTGAACGGCTCCACAGAGTTTTCAATGACTGTGATGTTTAGGAAGCAGTGGGCCAGGCCCGTCTCCTAAGGTGTCTCTGGGTAGGTTGAACCACCAACCTTTCAGCTAGCAGCTGAGAACTTAACCATTAGTACCACCCAGGGACTCCTTCTGTAAGATTGTTGCTGTATGTCATTGAGTCATAGTGACCCTACAGGATAGAGGGTCACTGTAATCTTGATAGAAGCAGATTCTCAGGTCTTTCTCCTGTGGAGCTGCTTAGTGTGTAACTGAACCACTGGCCTATCAGTCAGCAGCTGAGTACTTAAGCACTGCACCACAAGGGCTCCTTTCTGCAAGATTAAAGCCAGTGAAAACTCTATGAGGTGCAGTTCTCTGACACAAATGGGGTGGCCATGAGTTGGAAAAGACTTCATGGAATGGGTTTTTGGTTACATTTCCCAGCTGGAACCACTGGTGTGACACAGCTATTCTATGCTCATTCTAGTTCAATGGAGTTTAAAACTATTTCAGTCAACTATGAAACTCTATTTCATAATGAACCAGAAGTCAGTAGAAAAAGAATTTAGTATGCATGACATCTGATTCCTGTGAGAGGGTTACCTCTGTTTAATATGTTCCACTATGATGATCCAGATATAGTATTACATCCATATTACAACATAACAGTGGTCAAGGATAATGTTTTGGCAAAAGGATCACAGACTTAAAATCAAAAGCATACGTGGTACCAGAGGGCATGGCAAATATAATTAAAAATATTCATTCCATTTGATTGCACTATATACAAGCACACAATGTAAAGCAGATTTCACCTCCCCAATTCTCTGCCCAAGGAGTCCTAGTAATGCAGTGATTAATAAGCACTCGGTTGATAACCAGAAGATCAGTGGTTTGAACTCATCAGCTACTCTATAGGAGAAAGATGTGGCAGCAGGCTCCATAAAGTTTATAGCCTTGGAAACCTTATGGGGCAGTTCTGTTATGTCTTATAGAGTCACTGTGAGTCTGAATCAACTTGACAGCGACGGATTTTGTTTTGTTTTTTAAATTGTCTGCCCACAAAGGAGAAATGCTACTAGCATGCATTCATTTCATTAAAATGTATGGTTTGCCTACTCTGTATACAAAAATGTAAAGGAGGATAAGTGACTTTCACTTGTAAAACACCCCAGTTCCTCAACAATCAGATGTTTTACAGTGTTAAATCTGTTCAGAAACAGACTGCCCCATCTTTCTTTCAATTCAAATCTCATTAATGAAGTTTTATATTACAATCAAGAAGCTCTGGTGGCATAATAGTTAAGCCATTTGGCTGTTAACCAGAAGGTCAGTGGTTCAAACCCACCAGCTGCTCTGCAGGAAGATGAAGTAACTTCCATGAAGTTTACAGCCTTGGAAACCCTATGGGGTTCACTATGAACCAGAATCAACTCTATGGCATTGAATTTGGTTTTTTGATTATTTTACAATCAATGAGGAATAAATTTGCATGAAGAAAACTGTTGATGTGTGCAATCCATAAATACAACTTATATAGATATAAAATATACAATGCTTATTAACATTACTATATATGTATATGTATACACATATACATACATACATATATATATACATATATATGTATAAGATTAATAAAATATTTAACCTTAAATCACATAAAACTCTACCATGAGTGCCTTGGATACTCAACTGTAGACTACTTGTCTAGTTATTCATATTAACTATTGTACTTAGAAAGTTGTTGTTAGGTGCTGTCAAGTTGATTTCAACTCAGCTATTCCATGTGATATCGGATAACTGCCACATAGGGTTTTCTAGGCTACAATCTTTATGGAAGCATATCACCAGTTCTTTCTCTCATGGAGCTGCTGGGTGGGTCTGAACTGCCAAACTTAGCAGTCAAGCACTTACTCGCTGTGCTACAGGGCTCCTTTTTAGAGACTTGTTGTTGTTGTTGTTAGCCACTATGCTACCAGAGCTCCCTTTAGAGACTTAGGAGCATTTAAATAATTTTTTTGAATGTTAGAAAACATTTTCTGTGAAGGTAAAGAGAGAGAAAAAAAAAACTTTGAAGATCATTTTAACAGAAACAAAATATAAAGCCTACTAAATGGTTTAAACAATGGAAAAAGTTTTAAACTTTTTAAAGTTTTGAAGTGCTTCAATAAAATGAAAGGCTTTGCTTTTAGTGCACTTGACCTCATATTTGAATATAAAACAAGACAGCTTAGTCAACAGTTTGGTATTTTTTTGTCAACTAAGTATTTTTATTTTCACTAAATTATAAAAATATTCACTGAACCCATGCCAATTTCTCAGTTCAAAGGAAATATTTCTATATCTGCTATTATCAAACTGACTATTCTACTCAATTTTACTTAGTTGGATTACTTATAAAGGTTTATTTCACAAGATAAAAAAAAGATAAAAATCATGTATTAAGGTATCTTTTACATTGGCATGTATTTACAGGCCAATTTAGTACTATATTATTCCAATAGTATTCTCACGAGTAAACTATAATCTCAATTTAAAAACCTGAAAACTAATAAATTACTGTTATTCCTGAAGATCAACCATGGGAGCTGTGCTCTCTTTTATGGCACCAGAGAACTTTTCCCTGATCATTTACTAATTTTTTGGCCAATCAAAAAAATTTCATCAGAGTACGTATTTTATGTATTGTATATTCTCACAATATACAGTAAATGTGAAAATGTACTATCAATATTTTTACTAGGAATAACAGGACTTATTTCCAACTGTTCTAAATGAGAAAATGTTGCTAACCAGCCCCAAAGTGATGTAAGTGATAAAAGATTTACAACAGGCACCAACTGGGATTCCCACTAAACCAGACACTGGTATTTAGCTCAATAGAGGAAAGATTCCCCACTAGGAGTAACAACAGAGATTTAAGCAACTGGAGGGAGATGAAGAGTTAAACTAGTTTACTGATTACAATGCTGTTGCTTTTTTAACACAGGGACATTCCTATGAAGAACTGGAATTAAGAATTTATTTTAGTGAAAAATTATCTCTAGAGTTAGCAGAAAGCCTGAAACATTTTAATAGGCATGCCAAATCCCACTGACAGGAGTGCAAACTGATGAAATTAATAAATGCACGTGATACTTTTAAGTATAGGCAGTCCCTGGATTATGAGTGAGTTCTGTTCCTAAATTTAAACTTAATTTGCAGGTAAGCTGCAAGTTAGGTACAGTCTGTATCTAACATCAGTCAGTCAAATATTTGTCTTAGTATATAGGATACCATTTTATGCATTAAAAAAAAAATTAAAGAATCACTTCCAGATACACTAAAACATCTTCAATATAATACAACAAGTGTTTTCTTGCATGTTGCAAAGTAGTGCCGGTTGTTATTAAGAACCATTCTGTATATACCTTTAATTTTTAATAGGGTTGGTTCATAACCATCTAGAGGAGATGGGTTAAATAAATGATAACATCCTGTGGATGTACAGAATACTACACTACATAATTGCTTAAAGAAAAAAAGGCAATGTGAAATATACTGAAAAAAAAAAAGTAAATTACAAGCCCATGCATGTAAAAATGGACATGTATATATTTATACACGTTTGTAAAGATATTTTTCCGTGAGGATTCATGACACTTTAAAGTGAATGGATTAAAAAATATCTGTACTGTTTGAATGTTTACCCTGGACATGTATTATATGCATAATAAATGAATGAAGGTTCTGAAGATAAAGTTATTAATAGTTCTTTAAAGTGCTCTTTCATACTGAACCACACTTCCAGTTTATCTCACACATTATAAAACCACTAAATGTACCCAACATAACCTAAATCTATTCAAACAAGTATTAACAACACTGTGGTTTTAAAGACAACCATAAAAACTCTTAAGGCCCATGAGTCCGTAAGAGGTCCTGCCCCTCGGTTTCATTAGTTATAAGTAAGTTTTTGCTCTGTATAAATATCTAGCTGAACTTTACATATATGTTTGTAGGTACACTATGATCACGCATTTAAGAGAATACCGGACAGTTTCTGTCAAAGTATTTCACAGAAATTGTGGTCTTAATACTGACAGTGTAACATTAAAGTGTCTTCTATGGAATCGAGTTGTGTCTTACTGCTACTTGGTAAATGAACTTGCAGATACATTTGAGATACTGTCTCTTTAAACTATATTCTATGAGTCGGAATTGATTCACTGGCTAACGGGCTTCATTTTTGGTTAAACTATTTTAAGTATATGCCTATACTTAAAAGACCATATTTTGGAGGTCAAGAGCCTGAGATTGTTTAAAAAAGAAGATAGATAGATAGATTCAGATTACACTGAATGAAATTGAAGACTTAGACGTAGGGTCTTGGCCCAGTTAAACAACGAAGAGTCCCAGTACATCCATTTGTTACAAATGAGACCACAAATCTCCAAAGATCAAACAAACTGTGTCCAAGGAAGAGCAGAGTAAGGTGGAAGTTCCTCAAAAAGAAACCCTCAAGGCAACTTCATAAAATTGGGAGGGGAGGGTGAGCAGGGAAATTCGGCTTCTGATGTTACTTAGGAATTAGAAATAAAAAATGAGAACTAAACAGAAATAAGTGGAAATTAGACACAAGGCAAGCCAAATTCAAAAAAGGAGACGTAGGGAAAAGAGGGACAGGTTGTATGGGAGATGAGTGATGGGGTAGGAGAGAAGCAGCAGTGACGGGTCAAACAGCAGCCTGGGTTTAGGAGACAAGGACTGGTGAAGGCGGCGGCTGCAAGGGCGGGCAAGGATCACACTGGAAGAAAGCGGGAAAAGGGGCGAGGGGTAAGTCTTTCCCAGAAAGGTGGAGGCGGGGTGAGAGCTGTTGGCGATCCGAGGCCAGTCTCGTACACCCTACGTTTCGCCCCACTGCCTAGCTTCCATATCTAGAAGGGGACAGTGTGTCAAGAGCGGCCGCACGTGTGGGGACGCTGATGGCAGGGTAACCGGCGCCCAGGCGTAGGAGTGCGGTGCGGCTGCAATGGACCGAAGGGCCCTAGGGCACAGCAGGGAGTCGCGGGCAGCCGACAGGCCGGCTCACACGTGGGCTGCGCGGCCGCCACCCGCCAGGCACGGCCTTCCTGCCCGCGGCAGAGGGGCCGAGGCCCGCCGAAGCCGGCGGTCGGGGGAAGGGTTGGAGCGCTGGCCAGGCGCGGAGACAAGGATAGTGGGGGGCTAGGGGTAGGGGCTACGAGCTCGATTACCTCTGCCTGTTTCCGGACCACATTGTCGGGGCTGAGCAGGTTTCCCAGGAGCAGGTAGAACTGTTGCTGCTCCGCCGCGGCCGCCGCCATTGCGCTAGGCGTGAGAGAGAAGGAGGGAGGGGAGACAGGAGCCGTGAGGCGCGCTGGCGGGCCGGCGGGGAGGGGTGGGGGCGGGCTCAGCGCGGGGACCGGCACCAGCGGCGGTGGGGGGGACGGGGGAGGTCGGACGGGAAAGGGCGGGGCAGAGGGAAAAGGGGAGGATGGGGCGGGGCCTGGCGACCCCTAACCCCGCCGCGGCCGCCGATGCCGGTTCCTCATTGGACCTGGGCTCAGGGGCGGGACTGATGCCGCCTCCTCGGAGACTGCATCGATTGGCCACGCACCCTGCAGTGCCGTCACTGGCGGCGCGCGGCAGGCCACCCGGCTCGCGCGTGTGATATTAGCCGAGGACTTCATATCCTGGCTGAAGCCTGGGCTTCGTCGCGGGGACAACAGGAGGAGTCGGCTGGCGGGCCTGGCCTTAGCGAGGGGCGTGAGAGCAGCTGAGGAGGAGGAGCTAGCCCCTGAGCGCGGGAGATTTCGGCCCCGCGGGCTGGACCTCCTCACCTCGGCACCCTCCAGCCTTTCCACGTCGTTCCGTTTCCTCGTCCAGTGAGCCCCTGGATCTCCAGGAAGGGAGACCCTTTGTAACCCACTCAAATTTCACCCTCAGCCTCCAGAGATTCCTTTATCCGGAGAACGACTCAGGCAGCCCCTTCCCTTTGCCACACTTACCAGTGATTCAAGCCCTGGGGTTGCTCAGAAGAGGGGTCCTGGGGATGTCCACGTAGCACAAATGCCCGCGTCCCGCATCCCAGGATTCGTGTAAATTCTCTAACGTGAGCTCTAGGAGCTCTGGTAGCATAGTGCCTAAGGCACTTGATTGTTAACCAGAAGGCTGGCGGATCAAACCCACCAGCCACTCCTCGGAAGGAAGGTTGGGCAATCCTATTTCCGTAGTGATACTGCCTCGGAAACCCAAGGAGGGCTCTCTATGAGTTGCCCCGACTTGACGGCAAATAACAACTTGAGCTCTGGTAGCGTAGTGCCTAAGGCACTTGATTGCTAACCAGAAGGCTAGCAGTTCGAACCCACCAGCCACTCCTCGGAAGGAAGATGAGGCAATCTACTTCCGTAGTGATACTGTCTAGGAAACCCAAGGAGGGGTCGCTATGAGTCGGTCAGACTACACGGCACGTAACAACAACAAGATTATGGTTAGGGAAAGTGAAGAGAGACCTCCCCTTCCTCCCCTAAAACAGCATTGGTTTGTAGGGCTAGTCTCTCAGTAAGTGTTTATTGAGTCCCACCAGTTCCGAGGGGCTCAGAGACCCGATTTCAAGTGCAACACTATAAATAAAGTATAGATAATCCTCTCCATCTTTAGAGACGATTTGCCTTTACTACTGATGGCACAAAAAGCTGAGAGCAGTGTTCAAAAGACACTCCTGTTGAGTCCCTACTGTGTCCATTTGCATTGGGGTAGAGGGACAGTGGGAGAGTAACACTGGAGGAAAACCATTTTTACCTGAAAAGGGCACAACTTTATTCCTTTTGAGATAGTATTTGATTTAGGGAATTTAATTTCGTATTTGAATTCTATTGTAGTTCTGCTCTTTGAAAGCCTGCTTAAAACATTTGCTTTTAGGCTTTACATTAAAATTGTCAGAGCCACTGTGTCCAGATTCTAGGCTGAAGTCCTGGAATCCTCATGAGATTGTGATGAACAGCTAAGGTTTTTTAAAAGTATTTGAATTGATTTGTAGATAAAACTCTCCCAGGAAGTTTTAACTGTAACAGTGATAGGTTCTCTACAGAAGGTCTGTAGATATATCTTTGTAGAATCAATGTGTTTTTATTTTGTTTTTTCGATGTAACAATTTATCATTCTTATGCTACATTGTTATTACCTCAAAGCTAGACCATTTTGTACATTAATTTGGGGCATTTTTTTGTTTGATTTTTTTGTTTTGTTTTGTTTGTTAGCAGTGAACATGACTGGACTCTGAGTAAGTTTTCCATTACTCAAGGTTATTAAGATTTTGGAAATGACATAGTAAAACAACCATTTTTAATGTCTAGGTTGACAGAAAAATAAGATAAATTGCCAAGAGGATTGCTCAGGGTAAGGCTTGATCTCCAGTTAATTTTTAATACCTGCTGTGGTATGTTTTTGTTGGCAATGACTCTACAGAGATTATATGTATTTGTAGATTATATGTAGTTGTTTAATAATTATTAAGTAGTAGAAATTCCAATACAAGTTTGCAGATTTGTCAAAATAAGGAGCTTGTTTTTTGATGAGGCAAAGCATCTAGGCTAGAAACAAAACAAGTTTATATTAATGGTGACATCAACTGCTAGCATTTGGAATAACCAAAAAGTTGATTCTGACTCATAGTGTCCCCCATTGGGTTTCTTTGGGCAGTAAATCTTTACAAAAGTAGATTGCCCCATCTTCCTTCCACAGAGTGGCTGGTGGGTTTGAACTGCCAACCTTCAGGTTAGCAGTCAAATGCCTTAGGCACTCTACCACCAGAGCTCTGTTATGGAATCACAGTCCAGCCTTATTTTGACATTTCAAATATCCAATTAATGTGAAGTTGAAGATACTTAAGGGTAATAAATAAATAGTACCCCAAGTATGGGAGAACTTTAGGTCAACTTGGGGTGGATAACAGATGTCCTGAAAATGAAGACCAGATCTGGTATCCAGAAATTCTACTAGGTAGAAACTGCTTTCAGCAGGCTTGCCATTTTGGAGAGTTTGTAATGCTCAGCATTCTGAGGGATTTTTTTGTACTTTGAAACTCATTTCCCATGGAGAGAATCCTGTTTGTTTTATAAGGCTATCATTGTTCTGTAAGAAAATAGCTCAGATATTGTTCAAAGAAAGTCCATGGGAATATTGATTTATTTCCCAAAGAGATCATATGGTAGGAGGTAAAGGGCCTTGAACTTGAGGGGATTTAGATCTATAGTCTCTTTCTAGTGGTGTGGCTATTAATGAACATGTAATCTTTCTAAGACTCAATTTCTCATCTCTAAAATGGAAATAACAATGGTTATTGATGTATTATTAATCATAAAAGTTATAACATTAAATTATTTGAATTAAATATGGATGTATAGAACACTTTCAGTTGTGTTTCTTTCTCACAAACTGCCATTGCTCTGGGCAAATTTACTGTATATGGCCACTCCTGAAGTCTTTGCATTCTAGCTTATCAAAACCCGACACTACTAAGTTCTGGAGGCATATTTGCTTGTAGCTAATAACACCACCTTGTGAAAAGAGAATGCAGATGGGGAAATGGGACACCATAAATTTCTTTTAACAGGTACATGAAATCTAGGTAATTTAGGATTTTTGATGTTTGTTAGGAGCTACTGCAGAATTTGATCATGTACTATTTGTAATACTACAAGAAACAAAACCTCCTTAGCAAGAGAATAGCAGAATCTTCTGCTTCCACTCTTGATTTTATGGGCTTCCATGTTGATAGGAGTGTTATGAAAATAGGAGGTTTTGTTTTTATTGCTAGGTGTCATCAAGGTGATTCCAATTCATAGTGACCCTGTGTACAACAGAACAAAATACTGCCCAGTCCTGGGCAATCATCACAATCCTTGCTATGCTTGGCCCCATCATTGCAGCCATTGTGTCAATCCATCTCATTTTGGGTCTTCTCTTTTCTCTCTGACCCTCCACTTTACTAAGCATGATATCCTTCTCCAGGGACTGGTCCCTTCTTACACCGTGACCAAAGCAGGTGAGATGAAGTCTGGCCATTCTCACTTCCAAGGAGCATTCTTGCTGTACTTATTGCAGCACAGATATGTTCATTCTGGCAGTCCATGGTATTTTCAGTATTTTTGCCAATAGCACAATTCAAAGGCATCAATTCTTTTTTGGTCTTCTTTATTCATTCCCCAGCTTTCACGTGCATATGAGGTGGTTGGAAATACCATAGCTGGGGTTAGGCACACCTTAGTCTTCAAAATGATAACTTTGCTCTTCGATACTTTAAAGAGGTCTTTTGCAGCAGATTTGCCCAGCGCAGTACGGTGTCTGATTTCCTGACTACTGCTTCCATGGGAGTTGATTGTGGATCCAAATAAAAGGAAATCTTTGACTACTTCAATCTTTTCTCCATTTATCATGATGTTGCTTATTGGTCCAGTTGTGAGAATTTATGTTTTCTTTATGTTGAGGTATTATGCATACTGAAGACTGGAGTCTTTGATCTTCATCAATAAATGCTTCAAGTCATCTTCACTTTCAGCAGGCAAGTTTGTATCATCTGCACATTTCAGGTTGTTAATGAGTCCAGTTTCTCAGATTATTTGCTCAGCATACAGATTGAATAAGTATGGTGAAAGGATACAACCCTGACACATACCTTTCCTGATTTTAAACTATGTAGTGTCCTCTTGTTCTGTTTGAATGGCAGCCTCTTTTTCTATGTACAGGTTCCTTATGAGCTCTATTAAGAGTTCTTAAATTCCTATTCTTTGCAATGTTATCTATAATTTGCATTGACCTACTCAGTTGGATGTCTTTGCATAGTCAATAAAACAAAGGTAAACATTTTTCTGATATTCTTTGCTTTCAGCCAAGATCCATCTGACATCAGCAATTGATATCCCTTGTTCCACGTCCTCTTCTGAATCCACTTTTAATTTCTGGAAGTTCCCTATCAGTATACTGTTGCAAATGTTTTAAAATTATCTTCAGCAAAATTTTATTTTCATGTGATATTAATGATAATGTTTGATATTTTCTGTACTCTATTGGATCACCTTTCTTTAGAATGGGCACAAATATGGATCCCTCCCAGTTGGTTGATCAGGTAGTTGTCTTCCAAATTTCTTAGCATTATCGAATGAGCATCTCCCACACTGCATCCGTTTGTTGAAACATCTCACTGGATGTTCTGTCAATTCCTGAAGCTTTGATTTTCAGTATTTCTTTCAGTGAAGCTTGGACTTCTTCCTTCAATATCATCAGTTCATGATTAGATGCTACCAGCTGAAATGGTTGAATGTCAACTAATTCTTCTTAGTGCAAAGACTCTGTATTTCTTCTGTCTTCCTGCATATTTCAATATTTTGCCTAGAGAATCCTTCAAAATTGCAACTGGAAACTTATTTTTCTTCAGATGCCAAGTGTGTTCTTCCCTTTTGATTTTCTAAGTCTAGGTTGTTGTACATTTCATTATAATACTCTACTTTGTCTTCTCCAGCTGCCCTGTGAAATCTTTTCAGCTCTTTTACTTCATCATTTCTTCTATTCATTGTGGCTACTCTCCATTCAAGAGAGGATATCAGAATCTTTTCTGACATCCATTTTGGTCTTTTCTTTCTTTCCTGTCTTTTTAATGATCTTTTGCTTTCTTCATGTATGATGTCCTTGAAGTCATCCTACAATTCTTCTGGTCTTCAGTCATTGGTATTCAATATGTCAAATCAGTTCTTCAGATTATTTCTAAATTCAGGTGGAATATACTCAAGGTTGTATTTTGACTCTTGTGGACTGGTTTTATTTTCTTCAACTTCATCTTCTACTTATATATGAATAATTGATAGTCTCTTCAATAGTTGGCCTCTGGCCTTGTTCTGATTGATGATATTGAGCCATTCCATCATCTTTCTCCACAGATACAGTCAATTTCATTCCTGTGTATTACATCTGGTGTGGTCTACATGTATACTTACCATTTATGTAGTTTAAAAAGATTACTTGCAATGACTAAGTCATTGGTCTTGCAAAATCCTATTTTGCGATCTCCAGTGTAATTTCTATGATCAAGGCCATATTTTCTAACCAACAATGCTGCTTCTTTGTTTCCAGTTTTCACATTCCAATCACCAGTAATTACCAATATATCTTGATTGCATGCTTGGTCAATTTCAGACTGCAAAACTTGCGAAACTCTTCAGTTTCTTCATCCTTTGTTTTAGTGGCTAGTGTGTAGATTTGAATAATAATAGTATTAACTGGTCTTCCTTATGGACATATGGATATTATCCTATCACTGACAGCATAGTACTTCAGGATAGACCTTGAAATATTATTTTTGACATTGAATGAGATGCCATTCTTCAATTTATCATTCCCAGAACAATGGACCATATGATTGTCCAATTTAAAATGGCCAATACCAGTCCATTTTAGCTCAATAATGCCTAGAATGTTGATCTTTAAGAGTTCCATTTTTTGGGGGAACAATTTCCAATTTTCCTAGATTCATCCTTCATACATTCCACATTCTGATTAATAATAGCTATTTGGAGGTGTTTCTTCTCATTTTTAGTCACCTCAGCAGTTGAAGGTCCTGAAAGCTTTACTCCATCTGTGTCGTTAAGGTTGACTCTATTCTATGCCAGTTATTATTTCTTAGATTTTTAGGTTAAATAAGAAATATTCCTTAAACAAGCAATTGATATTAAAAATATTTTATTATAGGTAAATTTGATTCATGGATGTGTCCATCACATTTGTATGTGTATAAAATAATATTTGTGTCTATAAAATGGTTTGTAGAATGGATTACAGATATTCAGTTAAAATTTGACTTCAAATATTAGGTAATATTATTCATAAGATTTCTAACTTTTCTTGATATTGATGTTATCTATTGCCTAGATATGAACCAGAAAAAAGAAAAAGAAGAAGTAGAAACTCTCAAAAAAGTCACTAAAAATAAATAAGCCAAATTGTTCATATTTCTTCAGGTGTTTTTGATGAAAACTTCCAAGTCCCTGCTTTGAAGCAGTCTCTTACAGCTCTGGTAGTGTAGTGCCTAAGGCACTTGACTGCTAACCAGAGGCTGGCAGTTCAAACCCACCAGCCACTCCTTGGAAGAAAGATGGGGCAATCTACTTCCGTAGTGATACCACCTGAGAAACCCAAGGAGGGGTTGCTATGAGTTGGGTCTGACTTGATGGCACATAACAACAACAACAACAACAATAACTTACAGCTTAGAGCATCCCAGTCAGGGGCAACTGGTCTCCTGACATTCATGAAGGACTTTGCACACAGTAGGGTCTCAGCAAGTTGCTGAATTGAACACATGCAGAGAGAATTTTGACTCAATTAATTGAGTTTGCTGTCTCTCGGTTTTATATGTAAAACTCACTGACAGTCTGCAGGTGGTTGGGTTCATTTTAGGCAGGCAGTAGAGTTTAGAGGCTAGGAGCATAGGCTTCAGAGCCAGTCCATAAATATTCAAATAATTGTGTCTTGAGTTACATGCTGTGTAATCTTGCCCAAGTTAATTAACCTTTCTCCGCTCCAGTTTCTTCTTTTATAAAGTGGACATAACGTAAATACCTTATGCCATAGACTAAAAGACTTGCATAGTGCCTGGCACAGACTAAATGCAGAATATATGTTAGTAGTCATTACTAATATAGATTGAAACCTGCAAAATTTGTAAATTTAGACCTGGTTACACATCTAACAGCTGGATTACTATATTTGTATATTTATATTAGAAGTCATGGCATAGCAACAGGTAATAACTGTGGTTAAGAAAAAAAATTAACTTCCATTTGATCATCACAGAGCATTTTAAGGACATGCTCAGCATTAAAAATGCAACACTTGCGCTATCCATTTTGGTAGCCACTAGCCGTTAAGGCTATTGACTATTTGAAATTTGTCTAGTTCTGAATTCAAATGTGCAATAAGTATAAGATAGATACTAGATTTCAAAGGCTCAGTATAAATAAAAGTAAAATAATTTTATATTGATCACATATAGAAATTATAACATTAGGTTAAATAAAATATAATAAATATTAGATAAATAATAAATTCCACTTGTTTCTTTTTCATTTTTAAAAATATGGCTAATAGAAACTTTAAAATTACATATGTGATATCCATTTGTGGCTCACATTATAATTCTATTGGACATGCTTTGCTAGAGGATAAACTAACAAACTAGCTATATGTAGGTGTCCTAAATATTTTGTTCATTTAGCTTTAGGAAATGACTTTTCACTAAGTGAAATAATTTACCTTGTAGTGTTTTCTGTTGCTTCCAGTTTTCCACCTTGATTCTCAGGAATTTGGAGACATGGTACAATACTTGCTGAGCAGTGTCCCTTGCGTAGGAATTTACCTTCCCTGCTGGTTTGACATAAACAGATTTGTGGATGTTTAGAAGATAATTAAGATTTGATCCTGTATAGTAAATCTTTGTAAGTTAATATAAGAACTGGTTAAGAGTTGGGGTAAGGAAGAATACCTTTTATTTTTATTTTTTTTGATGTTGATTATTTTAATTTAAATATAGTTAATGGATTTTAAAACCATCAATTTACTGCATTTTAACTCTATCCTGCAATATACTTAACATAGAATTGTTTTTAATCTAAAAATTTGTTCCTTAAAACATAAATAGGTTGAAAGGAAAAGGAAAAGACATGCTATGCAAACAATAACAAAAATAGAAATGTCTATACCTATATCAGACACAATAGACTTTAAGACAAACTGTTACTAGAGACAAAGAAGGACATTTTACTATGAAAAAGAGTCAGCTTGTCAGGAAGACTTACCAACTCTAAACATATGTCCTTAAAACAGAGCCCCAAAATATATGAAGCCAAAAAATAACAGAAATGAATGGGGAAATAGAGAATTCAACTAAATAGTTGGAGACTTTCAATAATGGGTAGTGCTACTAGGCAGCAGATCAACAATAAACAGAAGACTTGAATAACACTGTAAACCATCAAACCTTAACAGACATCTGTAGAACTCTTCATCCAATGATGGAATACACATTCTTTTCAAGTGTATGTGGAACACTCTTCAGGGTAGACCATATTTTATGCCATAAAACAAGCTTCAGTAAATTTGAAAGAACTAAAATTACACAAAATATGTCCTTAGCAGATCATAGAATGAAATTAGAAATCAACAACAGAAGGAAATTTGAGAAATTCACAAACGTATGGAAATTAAACAGCACACTCCTAAATAACAAATGAGCCAGAGAATAAATCATAAGAAAAATCAGAAAATACTTGGAAATGAATGGAAACATAAAACATTCCCAGATTTATGGGATACAGTTAAAGCAGTGCTCAGAGGGAAGCTTTTATCTGTAAACACCCATGTCAAAAAATATCTCAAATAAATAACCTAACTTTCCATCTTAAGAAACCAGAAAACAAAGATCAAACTCGAACCAAAGCAAATACAAGAAAAGAAATAATTTAAGACCAGAGCACAAATAAATGAAATAGAGAATAGAAAAATATAGAAAAGTAACTAAGCCAAAACTTGATTCTTTGAAAAGATCAACAAAATTGACAAATCATTAGCTAGAGTGACCAAAGGAAAAAAAGAACGAAGACTCAAATTACTAAAATCCAGCAGGTAGGAAGGGAAATAATTACCAACCTACAGAAATAAATAATAAAAAAAATCATAATGGACTATTGTCTGGGTTCTCTAGTGCTGCTATAATGGTAATACCACAATTGAATATCTTCAACAAACAGGAATTTCTTGCCTTACAGTTTAGCAAACTAGAAGTCCAAATTCAGAGTGCTGATTCTAGGGGCTGGGTAAAGGCCCCTCAACCTTGGTCTTCAGCTCTGTTTCTTGTTCCGGGCTAAGTGGAGCAATCTAGAAGCTTCTAACTTATGCAGCTGCTGGCTCTTAGGCTAATGAAACCATGATCAACAGGTAAAATGGCACAATCCCAAGATTGGTAGACAACACAGCAAACCACTGGTTCAAGTCCAGAAACTAGAGAAAACGACTCAGCCAAATTCAGGATCCAAAATATGCCAAAAAGCTAGAGACCCTCCTTAAAGCTTCTCCATAAATACTGGAAGTAAGCCACACCCCAAAGGCAGCTCTCCTTCAACTGATTACTGCTCACGGCAGGTTCTACCATGGAGGTGATTACAATGTTGTCATGAGGAATAACTTCATCCAACTGCCCAACTACTCAAAACCAGGTTCCATCCAGCCAAGTTCACATACAACCTTAACTACCACAACTATTATGAACAGTTTTTATGCTAACAAATTAGGTAACTTAGATGAAACAGGCAGATTCCTAAAAAGACAAAATCTACTGAAACTGACTCAAGAAGAATAAAAGATATAAATAGACATATAACAAGTAAACAGATTGAATTACTAAAACAAAATCAAAACAAAAAACCTTACCAAAAAGGAAAGCACTACACAGGTAATTCTAGCAAACATTTAAGGAAAAATTAATAGCACTTCACAAATTCTTCCAAAATATAGAAGCAAAATAAACCCTTCTTACCTCATTCTGTGAGGCCAGACAAAAATCAAAGACAGGGAGCTCTGGTGGTGTAGTGCCTAAGGCATTGACTGCTAACCAGATGGCTGATGGTTCAAATCCACCAGCCACTCCTTGGAAGGAAGATTGGGCAATCTACTTCCATAGAGATACCACCTCAGAAACCCAAGGAGGGGTTTCTATGAGTCAGGATCAACTCGACAACAGTGAGTTTTTGAGTTTCACAAGGATTGAAAACTCTAAAGTGATATCTTTTATGAATATAGACACAAAAATCCTCAAAATATATTAACAAACTCAATTCAAAAACAAATAAAAAAGATTATATACCATGACCAAATGAAATTTATTCTAGGAATGCAAGGATAGTTTAACATATGAAAATCAGTGTAACCCCCATATTATACAAAGGTATAAAAAGTAAAAACCACATGATCATCTTAATAGATGCAGCAAAAGCATTTGACAGTATCCAAATCCTTTTGTGATAAAAGTACTCAATAAAGTAAAAATAGATGGGAACTTCTTCAACCAGATAAATCAAAAAACCAAGCCACTGCTATTGAGTCAATTCTGACAAACAGCAATTCTGTGGACAGAATAGAACCACCCCAAACAGCTTCCGAGAATGTAATCTTTATGGAAGCAGACTGCCACATTTGCTCCAGAGGAGCAGCTGTTGGGTTTGAACCATCAATCTTTTGGTTGGTAGCTGAGCACTTTAACAACCATGTCACCAGGGCGCCTTAACCTGATAAAGCTATCTACAAAAAATTTAGAGCTTATATCATACTTAATGGTGAAAAATAGGATGCTTTCTCCCTGAGATCAAAAACAAGATAGAATGCAAGAAAAATGTAGAGCAAGCTCAAATTCCTTGAAAAGGCTAGACATATTGGATGGTCTGCAGTCAGCTGCAGGGATCCAGGTGAGAAGGGGGAACCCAGGCACGCCCAAAGCAGCAGGGCAGGAAAGCGGGAGAAAGGGGATTAAAAGGCCCTGAAATCTGGACAGAGGAGGAGGCAGCCGCAGGGACTCAGGTAAGGGTGGTAGGAGAGATTTCCAAAAGGGAGACAAACTTGTCTGTCGGTTTGTCCTACCGTGGTGACGTATTGATGTGAGTTTTGAGGCTGAGCCACTGGTGTTTCAGACCCAGAGGGATGCACATGGTGCACAGGTATCAGCCCAGATTACAGACTGAGACAGACTAGGAAGAAGGAAAAGGCCATACACTTCTCAAAGAATTGGCCAGGGAAAACCTTATGAATAGCAAAGAAACAATGTCTGATACGTTACCGCGCAACTTTATGAATAGTCCAATTAGGTTAAAAGGTTCTCAAAATAGGACTGGGCAAGAGCTGTGTCATCAGAGTAAATCCATCCATACTCATACAGATAAGGTAAAGCTTTTGAGACCTCCATTTGCTGATGTGGAACCACTCAAATTGAGGAGAAACACTTGCAGACATCCATTAATCATCGGAACATGGAATGTACAAAGTATGAATCTAGGAAAATTGGAAGTTGTAAAAATGAAATGGAACGCATAAATATTGATATCCTCATCATTAGTGAGCTGAAATGGACTGGTTTTGCCCATTTTGAATCAGACAACCATATTATCTACTATGCCGGGAATGACAGTTTGAAGAGGAATGGCATGGCATTCATCATCACAAAGAATGTTTCAAGATCTGTCCTGAAGTACAGTGCTATCAGTGATAGGATAAAATCTACAAGGAAGACCAGTTAATATGACTATTATTCAAATTTACGCACCAACCACCAAAGTCAAAGATGAGGAAATTGAAGATTTTTATCAACTTCTGCAGTCTGAAATTGACTGACCTTGCAATCAGGACGTGTTAAT
>NW_006921793.1:5751015-5760593 GCF_000298275.1 Orycteropus afer afer
GGAGAAGGATGTCAAGTTTGGTAGGTCGATGAAAGAGGGGAAGGCCTTCAATGAGATGGATTGACACAGTGGCTGCGACGATGGGCTCAAGTATAGCAGGGATCATGGAGCTGGCATGGGATTGGGCAGTGTTTCGTTCTGCTGTGCATGGGGTTGCTGTGAGTCGGAAACGACTCAATGGCACCTAACAAGAACAACATTGGATGGTCTAGCCTATGGTCTCAAGTATAGCAAGGATCGTGGAGCTGGCGCGGGATCGGGCGGTGTTTCATTCTGCTGTGCATGGGGTTGCTATGAGTTGGAAATGACTTGATGGCACCTAACAACAGCAACAACATTGGACGGAAAGAGACTAAAGGAACCCCTGATGTTATTGTCCTGAGACAACCTTTGAACATGGAATTGAAGCTATCTCTGTGGTTTACCCTTCAGCCAAAAATTTGGTTGGCTCACAAAATAAACTATCATCTGTGAGTAATGTGTTCCCTAAACAATGAATTATATCAGACCAAATATAAAACGGTCAATGATTCCCTGAAAACAAAAGTGAGACACCAAGGAGGAGAAAGGAAGCTAGATCAATGGAAATAAAACAAACAAAATGGAAATAATGACACTGTTGATACATCATAAAAATTGTAACCAATGGCATGGAACAATTTGTGTAAAAATTATTAAAGGGGAACTTAATATGCTATGTAAAGTTTCACCTAAGCACAATAAAATATTGCAGAAACAGACAAGCTGATCCTGAAATTCATATGGAAATGTTGGAGACACAGAATACCCAAAACGATCTTGAAAAATAAAAGAACAAATTTGGAAGACTCATACTTCTTGATCTCAAAATGTACGACAAAGTAATCAAGACAGTGTGGTATTGGCATAAGTATAAACATACAGAAAAAAAAGGAGTAAAATGAGGAGTTCAGAAATAAACCCATACATCTATGGTCAATTGATCTTGACAAGAGTACCAAGATAATTCAAAGTGGAAATGAGAGTATTTTCAATAAATGATACTGGAACAACTTAAAAAAAAAAAGTTGGACTTCTATGTCACACCATATACAAAAATTTAAAATGGATTGTAGACCTAAATGTAAGAGCTAAAACCATAAAAGTCTTATAAAAAAACAAAGCACAGGAGTACATTTTCATGACTGCATTAGGCAATGGTATCTTAGATATCATACCCAAACTTTACACAAAAAACAAAAGTAGAAAAACATAGATAAATTAACTTAACATTAAAAATGTTTGTATTTCAATGGAAAAACTAATTACTATTTTCATATGGAAAGGAAAGAGACCTTGAATAAGCAGAGCACTTCTCAAGAAGAAAAACAAAGTGGGAGGTCTCACACTCCCAGATCTTAAGAACTACTACTGTACAGCCACAGTAGTCAAAACAGCATGGTATTGGTTTAATGATAGACAGATAGACCAATGGAACAGAATCAAAAGTCCAGATATAGACTCATCCATCTATGGACAACTGATCTTTGACAAAGGTCCAAAACCCATTAAATGGGGAAGAGACAGCCTCTTTAACAAAATGGTGCTGGCAAAAGTGGATATCCACCTGTAGAAAAATGAAACAAGACCCATACCTCACCCCATACACAAAAACAAACTCAAGCTGGATCAAAGACTTAAATGTAAAACCCAAAACAATAAAATACATCAAAGATAAAATAGGGGAAAATCTGGGAGCCCTAATTTATGGTATAAATAGACTGTCAAGCATAACCCACAATGTGCAGGAGATAGAAGAGAAGCTAGATGACTGGGACCTTTTAAAAATTAAATTCTTGTGCGCATTAAAAGATTTCGTCAAGAGGGTAAAAAGAGAACCTACAGATGGGAGAAAATATTTGCCTATGATATAGCTGATAAAGGACTTATCTCCAAAATCTGTAGAAAACTTCAACACCTTAACACCAAAAAGATAGATAACCCAATTCACAAATGGGCAAAAGACTTGAACAGACACTTCACCAAAGAAGATATACAGGCAGCCAACAAACACATGAGAAATTGCTTACCATCATTAATCATTAGAGAGATGCAAATCAAAACAGCAAGATATCATCTCGCCCCAGCAATAACAGCAAAGTTCAACAGGTCAGAAAGTAACAAACACTGGTGAGGTTGTTGTGGAGAGACTGAAACTTTTGTGCACTGCTGGTGGGATTGTAAAACTCTTGTGCACTGCTGGTGGGATTGTATGGCGTTTCCTCAAAAAAATGAAAATAGAAGTACCATTTGACCCAGAAATTCCATTACTAGGAATATTTCCTAAAGAGGTGAGAGATAGTGCACGCACAGACATATGTGCACCTATGTTCATCGCAGCACAATTCACCATAGCAAAGAGATGGAAACAACCTAAATGCCCATCAACAGATGAGTGGATAACCAAATTATGGTATATCCATACAATAGAATACTATGCCACATTAAAAAAACAATGAGGGATGCATGAAGCACCTCACAACGTGGATGAACCTAGAGGACATTATGCTGAATGAAATAAGTCAATCGCAGGACAAGTACTGTATGAGCCCATTACTGTAAAAAGAGAAGAATTTGCTTGGGAAAGGGAACTCACCTAGTAGGTTACCAGAATGGAGAGGGAAGGGGAGGGATTAATTTCAAGCTAGTTGGGGCCTAGACACTGACATGGGTAGGGGAAGGTATATACAGGAAGGATATATGACCACCATGATAACATTAGAAAATGGGAGGGCACCGAATTATGCACACAAGAGATAGACGACAGATGCTGATACCAACCAATGTGCCCACAATACCACATTGCCTTTAACACCAAACACTAGACTATACAGATAAACACATAAACACCTGAGATGATCAGATGGGGTCAGTGAACAGAAGTATACTCTAGACTAAGGATAGATTCAGCTGAGGCTAATCTTGCACAGACACCAGTGATACAAAATACCTGTACTCCTTACAGAAATAATAGAAGACAGACATAGAGTAATCCCTCACAGACAACCAGACACTATGGGAGAGAGATCCAATAGATTTACTGCCAAAGTACCATAGTACTGGGACACACCAGACTCAATTGGCACAACAAAATTCATAAAAGCGTTGCTCCACACCCTACATTGGTGAGTAGCGACTGGGGTGTTAAAAGCTTTCAAGCAGCCATCTAAGATGCAGCTAATGGTTTCCTAGCATTGGAAGTGAAGAAGAACAGAAAAAAAAAAAAAAAAGAGGGGAGCATTTAGAACCAATCAGCCCTAGGACACGATGGACCTCGAGACCAGAAGAAATAGATGGTGCCTTGCTACCAATGCCAACCACTCAGGAAAGGATCGGATCTGGAGATCCTGGATAGAGTGGGAGGGAACACATGGTACCAAATTCCAAAAGCTCAATAATGACCAGAATCACCGGTGAGATGAAATCTGGTGAGACTCCCAATACTATGGCCCTGGAATACATTCTGAGCCTGGAATAAAACTTACCCCCAGAGGTGGGCTCTCAGCCCAATAGTTAACAAGATGTACATGCAGACCACTCAACACAGGATGATGCACCCACATACTCTATGGTAATACATCCCTTGGAGCAATATAGACCACGGAACACCAGAGGACCAACATTCAAACTGAGGAAATGCAGGACCAATGGGAGTACATAAATATGAGGGGCACAGGGGGAGGGTAACAGGGTAGGGAGGGGGGGAGACTGGGTTAAGGTTGGACATGGCGAATGGGGAATGAAACTAAATGTATGCATTATGTTGAATGTGAAACAAGCTTTTAAAATAAAAAATCATAAAAAAAGTTTGTATTTCAAAGGATGCCAAACAACCTACTGATATACAACTGAGAAGGGATTAGTATGCAGAATATATAAAGAATTCTTATGCTCAACTATAAAAATGAATAAAGGATTTGAATAGACATTTCTTCAAAGAAGATATACAAAAGAAGATATAAGTACATGAAAAGATGCTCAACATCATTAGTTAGTAGGAAAATGTGATGATTATATTAAAGAGAGACAATAACAAGTGGTGTTGAGGATGTGCAGAAATTGAAAGCCTCATCTATTGCTGTTGGGAATGTAAAATTGTGCAACCAATTCTGAAGACAGCTGGGAAGTTCCTCAAAAAGTTAATTATAGAGTTACCGTGTGACACAGCAATTCCATTCCCAGGAGTTCCATATGCAACAGAAACAAAAACATGTTTCCATAAAACCTTGTTTAAGAAAGTTCATAAAATTATTATTCATAATGACCAAAAGGTACAAACAACGCAAATGTTTATCTACTGCTGAATGGATAAAGAAATGTGATATATTCATATAAGGGATTATTCAGCAATAAAAAGAAGTTAAGTACTGATACATGCTACACCATGGATGAACTTTGAAAACATAGGAAGTGAACTAAGCTAGACACATAGTTTGATTTCTTGATGTTAAGAATAGGTGAATCCATAGAGACAGAGTTAATTAGTATTTGGCAGGAACTTGAAGCAGATGGAAAAAGGAGGAATGACTGCTAATAGGTATGGAGTTTCTTTTTTTAGGGTGATGGAAATGTTCTGGATTTGATAGTAGTGAAGGAGCTCTGGTGGCATAGTGCCTGTGGCACTTGACTGCTAACCAGAAGGCTAGCGGTTCAAATCCACCAGCCACTCCTTGGAAGGAAGGTTGGGCAGTCTACTTCCGTAGTGATACTGCCTCAGAAACCCAAGTAGGGGTCGCTATGAGTCGGGTCTGACTCGAGGGCACATAACAACAACAAACAACGATGGATGCACAACTCTGTGAATATACTAAATCACTGAATTGTGCACTTCAAAAGGGGTGAACTTTATAGTATGTGAATTATATCTCAATAAGCTGTTATATACATAAAAAATTGTTTTCCTCATAAATTGGAAGGAAATTGATCCAGACCTCAATTACTGATTTTTTTTTCTATTTTTCACAATATTTATACTTGAGTTCAGAATACATGGATAATAACAATAACCCTCAAACTCTCAAATCATTCCCAAACCATATTTCAGAGATGGGGGAGATTTAGATATGGTTAATCTACATATTTTCGTTTTCATTTATTTGCTGTTTATAACAAGTATCTTACAGTTTAGACACGATGACATGTACATTTTTCCTCATGCATTATGACATACATTGGACATTACCTGCTGCTGTTAAGTCAATTCTGACTCATAGCAACACTGTAGGATAGAGTAGACCTGCCCCATAGGGTTTGTAAGGTTGTAAATCTTGATGGAAGCTGACTGCCTCATCTTACTACTGTGGAGTAGCTGGCGGGTTTGAACCACTGACCTTTTGATTAGCAGCCAAATGCTTTGACCACTGTACCACCAGAGCTCCTTATGACATACATAGTGAAGTATTGATTGTGACATCAACCTACAGCTCAAATCTGCAGTTGTTAGCAATATAGATCTTGAGTGGTCTACAATTAGGAAGAAACGAAAAGGACTTTATAATAATGCATGTTTTACAGTTCTGCCACCTTATGTGTAATATAAGGAGCCCTGGTGGCACAATGGTAAATACTAACCAAAAGGTTGGTGTTTTGAACTCACCAATAGCTCTGTGGAAGAAAAGACCCAGTGCTCTGCTCCCATAAAGATTATAGCCTAGGAAACCCTATGGGGCAGTTCTACTCTGTCATATAGAGTCTGTATGAGTTGGAGTCTATTCAACAGTGCACATAACAATGTGTAATATTGCTTTGTGTCATATTTTAGTGGATTAATATTATTTAATAAATATTTCATCCATCTATTTAACAAATATTTCTTGAGCACATTCAATGTGGTAGACATTGTGATGTTGTGGCAATTCAGTGGTGTGCAAGCAGACAGGATTTCCACCTTCATGGAGTTTAGAATATTTTGATGGAAGTCAGATAGGAAACAAGTAAACTGAGTGGATAAGATCATTTCATATAATGATAAGGGAGAAAAAAAGCAAAAGAGTAATAGGATGAAGAGTGACTGAGTTTGGGATGGGTTGCTACTTTAGGAACACAATCTTTTGAGGAGAGGTGACATTTGGCCTGAAACTTGAAAGACAAAGAGACCATTAAAGAAATGGAAGAAATTTCTCCAAGCAGAAAAAAAAAAAAAAAAGCAAGTACAAAAGTTCTGAGGCAAAAATGAGCCTGGTGTGTTCCAGGAAGAAAAAAGAGTAAAACTAGAGGAGCATAAGCAATGAAGGATGGGCCTAGGAGGTAAGCATAGGCAAGATAATATAGGGTGTTACAAAAGCTTATTAGTGTGACATTGTAAATGGATAGGAAAGCCACTGGAGACTTAAGTAAGACATACGCTGTGACCTGATAAACCCACTGCCAACGAGTTAATTCTGACTTATAGTGACCTCCATTGGGTTTCTGAGGCGGTAAATCTTTATGGAAGTAGATTGCCCAGTCTTCTTTCCATGGAGTGGCTGGTGGGTTTGACCCACCAGTCTTCTGGTTAGCAGTCAGATGCCTTAGTCACTGTGTTACCAGAACTCCTATGACCTGATAAGCAGCTTGAAAAGATCATTTTGAATGCTATGTAGAAAATGGCAAAAATATTTAAAGATACAAGGAGCATCAAAAGAATATGGAAAGAATACAGAGTCACTGTAGCAAAGGGTTTGGTTTATGTTCAGCCATTTCAGGAGATAGCATATGATCAAGAATTGATGGAACTGAAGGAAGAAATCCAAGTCATACTAAGGCATTGGTGAAAAACAAGAATCCATGAATTGATGGACTACCCACTGAGATATTTCAACAAACAGATACAATGCTGGAAGTACTCATTCCTCTATGCCAATAAAATTAGAAGGCAGCTACCTGGCCAACTGACTGGATCCATATTTGTGCCCATTACAAAGAAAGGTGATCCAACAGAATGCAGAAATTAGTGAATAATATTACACACAAGTTAAATTTTACTGAGGATAATTAAAAAATGGTTGCAGCAAAAGATGGAACTGCCAGAAACTCAAACTGGATTCAGAGGAGGATGTGGAACAAGGGAGATCATTGCTGATGTCAGATGGATCTTGACTGAAAACAAAGAATACCAGAAATATGTTTACCTGTGTTTTATTGACCATGCAAAGGCATTTGTTATTGTGGATCATAACAAATTGTGAATAACATTGTGAAGAATGGGAATTCCAGAACATTTAATTATGATCATGTGGAACCTGTACATAGACCAAGAGGTTGTCGTTCGAACACAACAAGAGGATACTAAGTGGTTTAAAATCAGGGCAGGTGTATCAGGGTTGTATCCTTTCACCATACTTACTCAATCTGAGCAAATAATCTGAGAAGCTGGACTATATGAAGAAGAATGTGGCATCACGATTGGAGGAAGGCTCATTAACAACCTGTAATATGCAGATGACACAACCTTGCTTGCTGAAAGTGAACATGACTTGAAGCACTTACTGATGAAGATCAAAGACTACAGTCTTCAGTGTGGATTACACCTCAACAAAAAAACCAACCAAACCAAACCCATTACCATCAAGTCAATTCTGACTAATAGCAACCCCCATTAGGTTTCCAAGATTGTACATCTTTAAGGAAGTAGATTGCCTTATCTTTCTCCCATGTAGTTAGATTTAGCTAGGTCAGATTTAGATACTTTTTTTGGAAGTAGAGTTGGATGTAGGGTATAGAGGTGGATCCATGTTTTGTGGAACTTATGTTGTTGTTGTTGTTATGTGCCGTCGAATTGGCCCCGACTCATAGTGACCCTCCTTGGGTTTCCGAGGCAGTATCACTACGGAAGTAGGATTGCCCAACCTTCCTTCCGAGGAGTGGCTGGTGGGTTTGAACTGCCAGCCTTCTGGTTAGCAGTCAAGTGCTTTAACCACTATGCTACCAGAGCTCCTGTGGAACTTATAATGTACACAATTTGAAGGCCTTCTTTAAGGAAAAAAAAATTAAAAACTGAATATAAAATGAGGCACAGGGTCTTGCAAAGGTCTGTGCAAGAGAGAGCCCCTAAAGTTTAAGCTTCATGGGCTTCCTGGTAAATCCTTCTCTGATGGGGGAAGAGATTGACACAAATCAGGGATGCCTAGGTTTGGAGTCAGAGCAAATGATGAGCCCAGTGGGGGAGAATGGCATTTGGAGTAAGGTTGGGAGAAGAGAAAACAAGGGTTTTATTTGTTCACAATAAGTTTGAGGTGCCCAGTGAACATCTGAATGGTAATGTCAAGTAAGCAGAAGAAACTACACTTAGCAAGAGGGCAGGGCTGGAAATGTAAAATTAAGCGTGATCACACTGATGGCATTTCAGGTTGTATAAATGGGTGAGATCACCTGGGCAAAAGAGAAAAGGGACAAGGACTCAGCCCTGAGACATCCCTACATTTAAAGTTCAGGCCGAGGAGGTTTCTAACTTACACACAATACAAAGGAGTGGGAACTGGCAGTGGTACATTTAACATTACCAGTTGCCAAGACTCATGGCAACTCCATATGTGTTAGAGCAGAACTATGCTGTATAAGGTTTTTCATTGACTATTTTGGAATAGATTGCCAGGCCTTTCTTCCAAGGCACTTCTGGGTAGACTCAAACTTTCAGCCTTTTGGTTGGTAGCCAAATGTGTTAACCATCTGAACTACCCCAAACCCAAACCAACCCAACCCATTGCCATCAAGTTGATTCTGAAATTCTGACTCACAGAGATCCTATAGGACAGGATAGAACTGCCCCCATAGAGTTTCCAAGGCTGTGAATCTTTTTGGAAGCAGACTGTATCATCTTACTGCCACTGGTGGGTTTGAACCACTGATCTTCTGGTTAGCAGCCAAATGCCTTAACTACTGAGCCACCAGAGTTCCTTTTGAACTGTGCAGGGATTCCCATTTAACATTAACTAAAACCAAACTCACTGCCAGTGAGTCAATTCCAACTCATAGTGACCCCCATAGGGTTTCCAAAGCTGTAAATCTTTACGGAAGCAGACTGCATTATCTTTCTCCTGTGGAGTGGCTGATAGCTTTGAACTTCCTACTTTTTGGTTAGAATCCTATGCCTTAACAACAGTGCCACCAGAGCTCCTTTCATTTAACATTCCAAAAAACTCACTGTCATCAAGTTCATTGTGACCCATAGTGACCCCTCCTTGGGTTTCTGAGGCAGTATCTCTGTGGAAATAAACTGCCCAGTCTTCCTTCCCAGGAGTGGCTGGTGGGTTTGAACCATCAGCCTTCTGGTTAGCAGTCAAATGCCTTAGGCACTGCACCACAAGAGCTCACAATTAAAATAGTCATTTAAGGAAATTAGATCAAACTGAGTTGTAAAACATCACCTTTCTGCCCTCTTAATCTAAGCATTTATCTAGTTTTGTTTATGCTCAGGTAATTATTATTATTATTCAGATATAACAGTCTCTATGCTTTCAAAGAACACAGAGAAAGAGTGGGAAAACCAAGAATGTCTTTTAAGTCCTATCTGCCATGTGAATAGGTTTGCTACAGGGTAACTATGAGTTAGAATCAACTTGATGGCAGGTTTTTTTTTTTTT
>NW_006921793.1:5761858-5783609 GCF_000298275.1 Orycteropus afer afer
GGCACTCACTCATCTATGCCAAGAAGTTTGGAAGACAGCTACCTAGCCAACTGACTGGAACAGATCCATATTTGTACCCATTCCAAAGAAAAGTGGTCCCATAGAATGTGGACATTATTGAACAATATTAATATCACATGCAAGTAAACTCTTGCTGAAGATAATTCAAAAAGAGTTGCAGCAATATATTGACAGAGAACTTCCAGAAATTCAAGCTGGATTCAGAAGAGGACATGAAACAAGGGATATCATTGCTGATGTCAGATGGATCTTGACTGAAAGCAAAGAATACTAGAAAGATGTTAACTTGTGTTTTATTGGCTATGCAAAAGCATTCAATTGTGTGGATCATAACAATTTATGGATAACATCGAGAAGAATGGAATTCTAGAACACTTAATTGTACTCATGAGGAACCTGTACCTAGACCAGGAGGCTGTTGTTCAAACAGAACAAGGGGATACTACATAGTTTAAAATCAGGAAGGAAGTGCGTCAGGGTTGTATCCTTTCACCATACTTATTGGGAGCTCTGGTAGCATAGTGGCTAAGACACTTGCCTGCTAACCAGACGGCTGGTGGTTCAAACCCACCAGCCACTCCTTGGAAGAAAGGTTGGGCAATCCTACTTCCGTAGTGATACTGCCTCGGAAACCCAAGGAGGGGTTGCTATGAGTCGGGGCCGACTCGACGGCACATAACAACAACAACAATTCAATCTGTATGGTGAGCAAGTGATCTGAGAAGTTGGACTATATGAAGAAGAACTTGGCATCAGGATTGGAGGAAGACTCATTAACAACCTGCAATATGCAGATGATACAACTTTACTTGCTGAAAGTGAGGGTGACTTGAAGTACTTACTGATGGAGATTAAAGACTATAGCCTGCAGTATGGATTACATCTTAACATAAAGAAAATGAAAATCCTCACAATTGGACCAATAAGCAGCATCACAATAAATGGAGAAAATATTGAAGTTGTCAAAGATTTTATATTACTTATCTCCACAATCGACACTAATGAAGCAGCAGTCAAGACATCAGATGACTGGGCAAATCTGCTGCAAGAGACCTCTTTAAAGTGTTGAAGAGCCAAGATGGATCTTTGAAGACTAAGGTGAGCCTAACCTAAGCCATAGTATTTTCAATTGCCTCATATACATGTGAAAGTTGGACAATGAATAAGGAAGACTGAAGAAGAGTTGGTACTTTTGAGTTGTGGTGTTGGCAAAGAATACTGAAAGTACCATGGACTGCTAAAAGAACTAATAAATCTGTTGTGGAAGAGGTAAGTACAGCTGGAAATCATCTTGGAAGCAAGAATGGCCAGACTTTGTCTCACCTACTTTGGTCATGTTGTCAGAAGGAACCATTCCCTGCTGAAATATGTCAAACTTGGCAAAGTGGAGGGTCAATGAAAAAGGGGAAAGCCCTCAACGAAATGGATTGACACTGGCTACAACAATGGGCTCAAGTATAACAAGGATTGTAAGGCTGGCACAGGACTGGGCAGCGGTACATTCTGTTGAACATAGGGTTGCTGTGAGTCAACGCTGACTCGATGACACCAAACAACAACAACTATATATTTAAATATATACTATATATTATTTATATATAATATATAATATGTAATTATTAAATTTTCATATGGTGATAGATCATAAAGCACTTTTTGTCGGGGTAAGGAGATGGGGGGAGTCCCTAAGTTGTGCTAAGGGTTAACAAACTCAGCTACTAACTGAAAAGCTGGTGATTCAAGACCACCCAGAGGCTCCTTTGGAGAAAAACTTGGTGATATACTTTCCCAAACTCAGCCATTGACAACCATGTGGACCACGGTTCAACTCCCATGAATTGGAATCAATTTGACTGTAATTGGTTTTTAGGGAGACAGGAAGTGAAAAGGGTACTGTTTTTAATAGAGTGGTCTGAAGAAGTGACATTTTGGCATCCAGAAATTTCATGAAAATTAATTTTTGGAAAAACAGTTATTTCAAAAATTACTGTTAAAGACATTCAACCAGTTTTCCATGAAAAGTTTGCGCACATTTATTAAATCTGTCATGGTCTTTTAAAATATTCATTTATTTTACTCTTTCCGAGGTTGGTTTTATAAAACAAGAGCTGAATCTTGGGATCAGGAGATCCCAGCTTCAACTGTAGCTTTACCACAAACCACCTATGATCCTGAACTGGTCTCTTTATGCCTCCATTTTCTTGTCTGTAAGTTGAGAGCCTTGGTCTAGATCACTAGGTATCTTTCTAGCTCCAATATTTGAGGATCATTAAGTCCGTTATCACACTGTGTTGTAATACAGTGCTGACTTCAGAGGCCATTTAGGATTTCTTGTCCTCAAGCTAAATTGCTCAGGATCACTGGGACTTGGGGTCTTTTTATCTCCACAAGTTTTTTTAGAAGGAGCTCTGGTGATGCAGTTGTTAAGACATTTGGCTGCCAACCAAAAGGTCAGCGGTTCAAACCCACCAGCCACTCCATGGAAGAAACATGAGGCAGTCTGCTTCCATAAGGATTTACAGTCTTAGAAACCCTATGGAACAGTTCTACTGTGTCCTAAAGGGTGGCTATGAGTTGGAATTGAATTTGTGGCAGTGCATTTTTGGTTTGGTTCTTTTTAGAAGTTTTTTTTTTCCTATTTCCTTTCCCCCATTCTTCCTGTCAGTCAGCTGTCCTTTATAGTAGCTGCCAACATAAAATGACAGCTATCTCTACTTGACAGCTCCTCTCACCATCTGGTTCACTATGTCTAAGCTGCAGTGTGTTTTGTAAGCAACATAACCAAGTCCATTAGGTAGTATTTGAAATAGGCACAGAGTAAAGTTAAGTATATTTCATGTATGAGATGAGCTTTATGACAATTATTTGGTCACTTCGCTATTTTTCATTTGGAGGTTTATAACTGTGTTCCACAGGTTTAATTCTTCTGGAATCCTGCCACAACTCCCCACGTATCACTGTCTCACTACTAGTATTATCAAAGAATATATCTCTACATATAGATATAGATATATCAAGCCCAAACTGGTGCCAATGAGTCAATTCTGACTTATGATGACCACACATATTACTGACTAGAACTGTGCTCCATAGTTTTCTTGGCTGTAATCTTTAAAGAAGCAGAGCTCTAGTCCTTTCTTCTGTGGTGCGAGGACCACTGGTTGACTTTAAAATGCCAACTCCTAGGTTGAGCTCAAACTGTGAAACCTAGGGTCTACTATATCTAATAGTTTTCTTCATAACACAACATTTTAACTTCTTTACATCTAGTTAGGGATTGAATTATAGAAGTAGTTCTAATCATCACTAGTAAGTAGTTTTTTCATCAGTGATTTTGTTTTCCCATAATGAAAATGAATTATGTCTTCTTTCACTTATTTGACTAGTGATCTCTGAAAATTAAGATTACATGTTCCCCAAGCTTCTGAGAAGACACAAATACAATGTATAGAAGCTTGAAATGGGAACTCTAAGGATTTTAAACAGAACACTTTAAGATGTGAGAAATTAAACCCATAAGACAAAAAGACTGCTTATAAGTACTTTTTCTATAGGAAAACAGGGTGGAAAATCCTGGAGGATGGGATTTCAATGAATTAGTGAATGGAAAGGGAAATGATCAAGAAACAAAAATAATTGTAGGAAACATAGTGGGAACTTTTTGTTATGAAGGAAAAAGAACACAATTAGCAATGGCCAGAGACAGAACTAAAATACATCTGATGATTATAGCCTTACTTGGGTGCTGCAAGGATCCTGATCAGGGAAAACAGCTGTGTCCATACATGGGTCCTGGAAAGGCTTTCCCCCTGGAACCACCTAAATGGAATAAAGACTCATTTCTGACATAGGTAGTTAGGTCAAGAGTCTACATTCTCTTTGACAACTGTAATTGTGATGCTTTCTTAAGCGAAGGGATAGTCACCCACTAATTTACTGAAAAATACCAGGGAACAATGAACAGCCATGGTATTCTCATTCTTGGTTTCTGTCTAGTAGGTTCTCAGAATCATTTTCTGACCTTTCCTTCCTTTCAGGCGCCACTATGGTGACTGCAGGAGGTAAAAGAACTTAAGAAGTTCCTGGATCACATAAAAAGACTTTCCCACCAGTATCACTCTACTTTGTTCTTTGGTAGAGACTAAGCTGTTAATTTTTTTTACCTGAATTTGAGGTTTTGGGATTACTTACAGTAGTCCAAGCTGTTCTCAGCACTGTGGTTACTCCAGTTGTGGGATATCATTAATCCCACAGTTCTGACCTCATGGGGCTGAGGGATCACCATGGCGACATGTCTGCAATTATGACCTGCTTCAGATGAGCAGTGCCACACTGCTGGCATTTTTCAATTTGCCTACAATACAAGCTTTACAGGTATTCAGATATTATAGGCTAACCCAAGCATACCCAAGACTTGTAGAAGTGAGAGATGCTACTAGCCTTCGAGAACTCAAAGCTCATGCTGTTGAGGGCTATTCAGATTGGGTACAAATATGGTGTTACCTTCAGTTTTGAAACTATATGAGTAGTTTATTAACCTATATATTTGGATTCTATTCTACTCAATATCAAAAAGAGAAATTGGTATGTAAAATTGAAAAAAAAATTATACAGAAACAAAAGGAAATTCCCTATAAATTTATGACATTTTAGTTATATATTATATATTAAGTTATCAAGTTTTGTATATTAGATCCTGGTCCATGATGATCTAGTTTTCCTACTTTTAGTTTCATAATTCTATTTATTAATTCTTGTATGGAACTAATCAAAACCAAACTATGTTTTTTGGTTTTTCATTTCAGAAGACATATACAGACTCCTTTCTATAGGTTATATATTTTCTCTTGGTGAACTGTGCAGTTAAGCTCTTTTAAGATCTCAGTGCAAATCCTGAAGGTCTGTAGCACCATTCCTTACTTCTTTGTCCACACTGCTATCGATCATATGTTGCCTCTTCTGCCATTTTGGCTTGGCTTGGCAGTAGTGATGGCAGTGAATTGTCCTTATAGCATCTTGCCTAAGAAGCCTACCAAGAGTCCAAATTCAGAATTTATGCAGGTTAAGAAGCAGCGAATGATTACAAGGGGATTGCAAAATGTGTGAAGAACATTTTAAAAGAATGAATCCCAGCAATACCTCCAGCCCCTATGATATTGGCTGGTTGCTTGATTTTATTGAACGTGCTGGTAGACCTTGGTTGCCCTGTTTATCTGGCTGACTGATGAGCTTTCTAGCTCTACACTAAAGACTGGATTCAGGGGAACAGCTACCAATTTCCCCAATAGTGGGCACAATAAATGGGAGAATAGTTGAGTAGGAAGCATCAAGGAAGTTAAAATAGGCTAGAAAATCAGGTATAAAAGAGGACTGTGGTAGATATTTTTGAACTATAGTCCTATTTGCCTTTTATTCCACTTTATCTAGAAAGGGTGAAGGAATCTTGCATAATCAGAAAAGCCAATGGCCTTGGCTTCTCCTTTTAAAAATTGTAACCTTTTAATAATCATTTAGATATATTATCCTTCAGTTCTAATCCTTCAAGCTGTTGATACAATCTTACAACATTTTTTTTACGACTACTATTTGGGTGCTCTGGTAGTGTAGTTCCTAAGGCACTTGACTGCTAACCAGAAGGCTGGAGGTTCAAACCCACCGGCCACTCCTCGGAAGGAAGATGGGGCAATCTACTTCCATAGTGATACTGCCTTGCAAACCCAAGGAGGGGTTGCTATGAGTTGGGTCTGACTCGACGGCACACAACAACAAGAACTATTTGGGTGACAGTGTATGTTTTTTGGGAGCTCTGGTGGCAAAGTGCCTAAGGCATTTGACTGCTAACCAATCAAAACCAACCACTGCTTGGAAAGAAGACTGGGCAATCTACATCCATAGAGATAACTGCCTTGGAAACCCAAGGAGGGGTTGCTGTGAGTAGCACTCGACATAAAGGTAGTGAGTTTGGTTTGGTTTGGTATGCATTACTTGTTACTGGTTGCTATTGAGTTGACTCTAACTCCTAGTGATGCCATGTGTCAAAGTAGAAATGTGCTCTATCATTTTTATTTTTTTCCTAAGATTTTATTTGGCCTTGGTGACAGAAATAATGCTGGAACTCACAGCTGATGGTGTTTTTTTTCCTCCCTTTTAAACTTTTAAGTTATCATAATGAAATAGGTTGCTTTGTTCAAGTGGCAATGACTCTGCTAATTACTGTATAATTGGAGTTAGAGGTAGACCCTGCTTTCCCAGCTTAAGAGGCTGGGAAACTAACATCCACAGAACTGAGACTGACATTGTTCTAGATGCTTTCAGATTTGTTGTTTAGTCTTACAACAGCTGTTAGAGGTACATGGTGCTTTCCGTGAGGACAGGAGTACATGTACACATTTTGGGACATATACACAAGTGCTTGCGTCGGCTGAGCTCTACAGAGTCTGAAGATACTGACAGGTATCACTGCTGCTGAGAATCACCTGGCCCATTGCTCACTGTTGCTGGGATACCTCTCAGGACACAGCAAAACTATTGTAGCTGCTTGGCAAAACACACAGTGCTCACCATGGCAGTGGAAGTTGCTAGCTTTGTCTGAGTTCACTGCTCACTTTCAGGTGTTGGGATTGAGGCTGTTCACCTTGGCAAGGGCTAAGCAGTCTCTTGGGGCCAACTTTCTACTCTTACAGGTGGAGGAGGACCCACCTTCTTCTTTTCTTAATCCCACTCCATCCTCTCCTCCTCCCCAGCTATTGTTTAAGAATAAACTTTGTGATCTACCTCTTCAGGGCTTTGCCTTTTGAGTCTTTCAAAACAAAAACTACCAAATTTTAGTTTTAAAATAATTGTTACATGTTTGAGTCAAATAGAAAATTTGTAATGTAGAAAGGTAGAGATCATGTGCTGAAAAAAAGCAGATTACAAAGCACATGTACAGTGTTGTAGGTTGTCTACCCAGAAGCTCAGATGTGATCTTATTGGAAATTGGCTTTTCAGATATAAGTAATATAAGGATCAGATGAGATCATACTGGATTATATGGGCTTTAAATCCAATGAGAATGTCCTTATAAGAGACAGAAAAAGACACAAATGGACACAGAGAAGATGACAATGTAAAGATAGAGAAAGAGATTAGAATTATGCTTCCACAAACCAAAAAGCACCAAGAATCACTAGGAGCTGAAAAAGCAAAGAAGGGTTCTCTCAAAGAGTCTTTAGAGAGAGCATGGCCCTGCTGACACCTTGATGTCACACTTCTGGCCTTTAGAATTGTGAGAGAATAAATTTTTTGTTGTTATAGCAGCCTCAGGAACCTAACACATAAAGTAGAAGCTCATTTTCAGATCCAGAGCTAAGGTCTTACAGTGAGGGAGTCTTTGTTGTTGTTATGTGCCGTCGAGTCAAACCCGACTCATAGCGACCCCTCCTTGGGTTTCCGAGGTAGTATCACTATGGAAGTAGGTAGGATTGCCCAACCTTCCTTCCGAGGAGTGGCTGGTGGGTTTGAACTGCCAGCCGTCTGGTTAGCAGACAAGTGTCTTAGCCACTATGCTACCAGAGCTCCTGGGGGAGTCTTTAGGTGGTGGAAATACAATTTTTTTTTTGTTTGTTTGTTTCTTTTTTTAACCTATTTATTTTTGCAGAGAGCTCTGGTGGCATAGTGCCTAAGGCACTTGACTGCTAACTAGAAGGCTGGCGGTTCAAACCCACCAGTCACTCCTTGGAAGAAAGGTTAGGCAATCTACTTCCATAGTGATACCACCTCTGAAACCCAAGGAAGGGTCACTATGAGTCGAGTCTGACTCAACATAACAACAACATTTATTTTTGCATGTCTATTTTTTCTCATAAGGAGCTCTGGTGGTATAGTGGTTAAGTATTTGGTTGCTAACCAAAAAGTTGGTGGTTCGAACTCATCAGCTGCTCTGCAGAAGAAAGATGAGGCAATCTGCTTTGATAAAGATTTACAGCCTTGGAAACCCAATGGGGTTACTGTGAGTTAAATTTGACCCCATGGCAGTGAGTATGGCTTTTGGTTTTTATTTTTTTCTCTATTACTTGCTCTGTACCAATATTGCTACCTTCTGTAATAATAAAATGTTATATATTTAAAATGATTCTGAAGAACCTATTTGGGAAGTCAGAAGTCACTGTTTATTTTCTTAATTTTCCTATTACTGATTCTCTTTTTACCTGTGGTAATGGGTGCCTTTTACTAAAAAAGGGGAGGTGACATATGCTGAGAGAAAGACAGGGAAAGAGAGTAAAGACATTCCACAAAGAATTAGTGTCCAGAATAAATAAAGAATTCCTACCAATCATAAGGAAAAGGCACAGACCCAACAGAAAATGGGGAAAAGCTTGAACTTCACAATATTGAAAATCACAGTAGCCAGACAGTGTTAACCTAAAAACTCCAAAACTAAACTCCCTGGCATCAAGTCAATTCCAATTCATAGAGACCTTCATTGGGTTTCTAAGACTATAAATCTTTATGGAAGCAGATTGACCCATCCTTCTTCTGTGGAGCAGCTCGTGGGTTTGAACCACCAACCTTTCAGTTAGCAACCAAATGCCTTAACCACTATACCAGCAGAGCTCTTTTCTCAACCTAAAGTGATCAAGAAAGTACAAATGAAAGCTTGATAAGATTTGATTACGTACCCACCATTATGGCTAAAATCAGTCTTTCAATACTAAAAGGAACAGAACAAGAATTCTACTACACTGCTGAAAGAGGTGAAAAGTGGTATGATTCTTTAGAAAACAATTTTGCATTATCTTTTAAAGTTGAAAGTAAACATACCCATGACTCAGCAGTTTTTCCTGTGTATATTCTCTAGAAAAACTCATTCATATGTGTACCAGTGTACAATACTGTTCACAATAGCACTGCTCATAATAGCCCCAAACTGGAAACAACCCAAAAATCCATCTGGAGAACAATGGACAAGTAAATTGTGGCAAATTCATTTGATGGAATACAGGCACACACAACATGGATAAAACTAATAAATAAAATGTGTCGTGAAAGAAGCCAGACACAGATGATTTCAAACTATTGATTCCATTTGTATAATGTTCAAATTAGGCAAAAATAAACCATATGGTTTAGAAAGCACATGTTAGGTGGCAAATGCATAACTAAAAGCAAGAAATTAACTATCATGATGTTAGATAGCTTGTAGGGAAAGGGTTAGGAGTGGGGAGGAGCACAAAGGACAATGGGGAACAGGGATTTCTAGAGCAGGGACACTCCCCTAACTTCTGAATTAGATTGCCCTAACTTTAGAATTTTTAAAAAAGTTTATTTTTTATTTTAAAGTAATTATAGATTCACAGGAAGTTGCAAAAATAGTACAGAAAGGTCCCCTGCACTTTTTGTTAAATTTCACTCAGTGGTTACTTCTTCATAAACTGACATTACCAGGTGTGTAGTAGAGTTGACAAGGAGCAAGGTTGTGGTGGCTTCTTGGCCATAGCCAGCTACCTGGAGGGGGTGACTAGTTGAATCTGCAGGCTCAGGACTGTGGTCACAGGGGTCATCAAGCTCAACTGGCATAACATACTACACAAAAACATTGTTCTACATCCTACTTTGTTGAGTGGCGACTGGGGTCTTAAAACCTTGTAAACAGACATCTAGATGCAATGATGGGTCTCTCCTTGTTCAGAGCAAAGAAGAATGAAGAAAACCAGTCACATGGAAACAGTTAGTCCAAGGGACTGGTAGATCATGTGATCCCCAGCCCATATGACCATGAGACCAGAAGAATTACATGGTGCCCGACTACCACTCTCAACCGCTCCGAGTGGGATTGGTGCAGGAGATCCTAGACAGAGTAGGAGAACAACATGGAGCAAAACTCAAAATCATAAAAAAAAGACCAGCTTTGCTGGTCTGGCAGAGCCTGATGAAACCACTGAGACTATAGCCCCTAGTTACCCTTCATGTCTAGAACTGAACTCACTCCTCTGGCTTCCACCCAAACAATACATAGGCATATGGGGTGAACATTTACATCAGGTAGATACACTCCTTAGAGTGATCAACCGTGGGAGAACAGAAGGGTAGTGTTTGCACAGGGAGACAACTGGGGCTGGGGGAGTGCATAGGAGGGAAGGACACAGGGTGGAGGTAACTACCTTGAGGAAGTGGGAAGAGAGCTGTTACATTGTGGGGAATTGTAGTCAATGTCATGAAACAAAATGTGTATGAACCACTGTATGGAAAATGAATTTTCTCTGTAAACTTTCACCCAAATCACAATAAAAATTAAAAAAAAAAAATGACATTAGTAAAATCAATGAGTGTACATCACTACCACTAGTTGTTGTTGTTATTTGCTGTTGAGTAGGACCCAACTCATAGTGACCCCTCCTTGGGTTTCTGAGGCAGTATCACTACAGAAATAGATTGCCCAACCTTCCTTCCGAGGAGTGGCTGGTGGGTTTGAACAGCCAGCCTTCTGGTTAGCAGTCAAGTGCCTTAGGCACTATGCTACCAGCTATCTAGTTAATTTGGACTCATGGTGACCCCATATGTGTCAGAGTAGAACTGTGCCCCATAGCATTTTCAATTGATGATTTTTTTAGAAGTAGATTGTCAGGTCTTTCTTCCCAGGTACTTATGGGTAGACTCAAACCACCAACCTTTCAGTTAGCAGCCTAGTGCACTAAAAGCTTGTACTACTCAGGGATGTATGTGTGTACATCTATGTTATATTTATCACGTAATCCAGATACAAAACTATTCCATCACCACAAAGATCTCCCTCATACCTTTTTATAGTAACAGCCCCTGATCTTCCCCCAACTATCCCTAACCCCTGGCAACCACTAATCTCTTTTCCATCTCTAATATTGCCATTTCAAGAATGTTATATAAATGGAATAATACAATATGTGACCTGAGACTGACTTTTTTCTGTCAGCATAATGCCATTGAGATCTACCCAAATTATTATGTGCATCAGTAGTTTGTTTCTCTTTAGTGTTGAGTAACATTCCATGGAATGGATGTACCACAGTTTGCTGAGTAATTCACCTTCTGAAGAATATTTGGTTCTTTCTAGTTTTTGACTATTACATTTACTTGTAATAAATACAATGAAATTCATGTATAGGTTTTTTGTGGATGTAAGTATTCACTTCTCTGGGATAAATGTTCAGGAGTGCAAATTCTGGGCTGTATGGTTAAATGTAGTTGTAGTTTTTAAAGAAAGTGCCAAAATTGTTCCAGAGTGGCTGTACCATTTTATATCTCTACCAGCAATATGTGAGAGATCCAGTTCTCTGCATACTTCCTACCATTTGGTGTTGTCACTTTTAAAATTTTAATTATTCTGATAGATGTGTAGTGATATCTCATTGTGTTCTTAACCTCCATTTTCATAATGGCTAGTGCTGTTGAATACCACTTGTATTGGGGAGGGCAGTGCTCTATCCCCTGAATTTTAACTTTTCATTGTGTTTTAAGTGAAAGTTTACAGAACAAATCAGTTTTCCATTCAATAATTTATAGGCAGTTTGTTTCATGTCATTAATTGCAATCCCCACAATGTAATATCACACATCTCACTTCCTCCCTGTGTTTCTCCTTCCATTCTTCCTTCTTTCCTAACACTCCCTGACTTCTGAACTGTGTCCTTGGGCACATGCTGCCCTTTTGATCTCAGATGGTTGATTGTCCTAAGTAGTGCTACCTCCCTAGTGTTATTGTTCACCTTGTAGACCTGTCTAATGTTTGGCTGAAAATTGAGCCACTGGAATGAGTTCAGGTTCAGACCTGAAGGCTGACTAAGGGCCATGGTCTTGGAGATTTCACCACTCTCTATCCAACCAGAAATCCTGGTCTTTTTTTTATTATTTTGAGTTCTGTTCCGCATTTATCTCCCACTTTATCCAGGACCTTTTAATATGATCCCTTTCAGAGCAGTCAGCAGTGGTAGCCAGGCACTATCTAGTTCTTCTGCTCTTGGGGCCATGGAGGTGAAGTTCACAAAGCCCATTATTCCTTTGGACTTCCTGCTTTCTTTGATTTTCTTCATTCTTCACTTTTCTTTGCTCTGGGTGAGGAGTGGCTAATAGTTTCACTTCAGATGGCCACTTACAAACTTTTAAGATCCCAGTCACTACTCACCAAAGTAGAATGTACCATATTGTCTTTTTGAACTATATTCTGCCAATTGACCTTGATGTCCTCTAAGACTATGGTCCTGAGCTCCTAGCCCAATGACTCATTTCAGTGTTCAAGCCATTACAATGGCTAAGAAGTTTTCATAACTCTGCCTCCTGTATGCTCTAGTATATTCATGGATATATTCGCAGCAAATGTAAATACATATGTATAAATATCCCCTGTCAAATATATATATGTATATATATATTGGGTATAGTCCTATTTTCTTTCCCACACCCATTCAGCTTGTGTGTCTACCTATATATCCACCTGTAGAGCATTGTTATTACTGTTATTGCAGGATTGTGTATGTTGATACTGTGTGTTGATATCTGTTGGCTTTAACACTTATACCCCTCCCAGTGTCTCCCTGTGCCTTGATCATTTTTTGTTTATGTCCCGCTTATTATATATTGTCTTCCCCTTCACCTAAGTTAATATGTTTCTACCCTGTAGGGTAGAAACCCTCCCTGTATTTCCCCTCCCTTCCTCTCCCACCCCTGTTAACCATCAAAGAATGTTTCTTTTTGTGTGAAAACCTTTTCTTGACTTTTTATAATAGTGGTCTCATACAATATTTGTCCTTATGTGATTGACTAATTTTACCTGATATAATGTCCTCCAGGTTCATCCATGCTATGAAATATTTCAAGGATTCATTGTTATTCTTTAACATCATGTAGTAGTCCATTGTGTGTGTATGTATCATAGTTTGTTTATCCATTCATCCACTGATGTGCATTTAGGTGTTTCCATCTTTTTGCTATTGTGAATAGTGCTGAGACAACCATGGGTGTGCAGATACCTATTCCTGTCATGGCTCTTATTTCTGTAGGATATATACCTAGGAGTGGCATTGCTGAATTATATGGGAGCTCTGGTAGCATAGTGGCTAAGGCACTTGACTGCTAACCAGAGGGCTGGAGGTTCAAACCTACCAGCCACTCCTCGGAAGGAAGATGGGGCAATCTACTTCTATAGTGATACTGCCTCGGAAACCCAAGGAGGGGTTGCTATGAGTCGGGTCCAACTCAGTGGCACATAACAACAACAATGGTATTTCTATTTTCAGTTTTTTAAGGAAGCACCATACTGTTTTTCACAGTGGTTGTACCACTTTACAAGCTCACTGGCAGCGTAAGAGGGTTCCAATCTCTCCACACTCTTGCCAGGATTTGTTGTTTTCTGTTCTTTTGAGCTATGTTATGAGTGCCGGAAAGAGATGATATCACATTGTTTTTATTTGCAGCTCTCTAATGGCTAGTGATTACAGGTTTTTCTTCATGCATTTGTTGGCCATCTGAATGTTTTCTTTGGTGAAGTGTCTGTCCATGTCCTCTGTCCATTTTTAAATTGGATTATTTGTCATTTTGTTGCCGAGATGTTGAAGTTTTCTATAAAGTTTAGAGAAAAGTCCCTTGTCTGATATGCCATTGCCAATTTTTTTTTCCTCTTGGTGGGTTCTCTTTTCACTCTTTTTTTTAACCTATAAAAAGTCATTTAATGTATATTCCAGGATGGCCAATATAAGCTGGTTAGGTAATTAGCCCTTGAAGAGTTTTAACAATCATATAAAAATGTTTTGCCTTTTACCCCTAACTGCCCTTCAGGTCTGGAATTGAACCCACACCTGTGGTTTCCAGCCAAACAAAAGACAGGCATATGAGTTGAGCATTTACCTCAAGTAGTTACTCTCCTTGGAGAGAACAATCATGGAAGAAAGAAGGGCTGCTTATGCACAGGGAGACAGCTCAGGGGGCAGGAGTCCATGGAGGGATGGACATAGGGAAGAGGTAACTATGGGGAGGAAGTGGGAAGGGAGCTGTTGAATTATGGTAAACTGTGGTCAATGTTTTGAGACAAAGTATATGTAAACTGCTGTATGGAAAGTGAATTTGCTCTGTAAATATTCACCCAAATCACAATAAAAATAAGTAAGTAAGTAAATAAATAAATAAAGTTAATAAATAAATAAATAAAGTTATGCTGAGAGCAAAAAAAAAAAAATGTTTTTCCTTTTAAAAAAAGAAGTTTAGTCTAACACAACATATCCATTGATGGGCTTCTATTTTTCCTTCTTCCATTGGCAGGTTTGCAAGGGAATTAAAAATAGATGTATATGCATTTCTGAGCACACTGCTATCCGTCAGCTAATCAGTTTTGGCAATACACTGCACAAAGGTATACCCCCATTGGTATCTGACATTATATTAGCTTTAAGCTTTGCTGGCTATTCTAACAACAGGAGGCAGTTTGGAACCCAGTCCCTGGAAAACATTTGTAGAATTTACTACCCGTTTCCCTGACACCTTGTCTGTGGTGAGAGGTCTGGGTACGGACTTGCTAATTCAAGGTTGTCTTAATGCTTGAGCTGGCAGAGGGGTCCCACTGAAGACACCTTTTCAAATACTCTATAAATAATTAATCATCACATCATTTCAGTGCTGTCACGTGGTCTTTGCTGACTGGGGGACCCCACGTTTTACCCTGATGTGAGCAGCCCCCCACAAGTACAGCCTTCCCATCTGCCTGAGTAGTCACAGAGCAATAGCGAGGGAGGCCCTTTGAATTAATAAAGTACTTGGCATGTTTGGATTGCTCCAGAAGTTTTGGTGGTGGCATTTCCAGAAGCTCCATCATACAGGCCAAATGGTCTCCTTCTTCTCCAGGGAAGAAAGGCTGCCCTGTTAAAAGCTCTGCAAGAATGCAGCCAAAATCCATATGTCAATGGGCATGCTGTAGTGGCTTCCTAAGGTGATCTCTGGAGCTCTGTAGAACTGAGACCGAATATATGTGCAATGCTTCTGGTACTCAAAGCAGTTGGACCCAAAGTCATTAACCTTGATTGCACTGTGTCCATGGTGCTTCAGGAGAATGTTTTCACACTTCAGGTAGCAGTGAATGATCTTAGTTTTGTGGAGAGCATCCAAGGACTGCAGGATGGATTGGGAAAACTTGCATGCTAACTGGACACTGAAACCCTGAATTTTTTTTTTTTTTTAATTAGCTCACAAAGGTCTATGCTCAACAATTCAAAGGCAATGCAAACATGGTTCCGGAATGTGAAACTTTCCAGCATACGGATAACATTCACGCTACTGATTTTATCCTGTTTTTTAAGATGCTCCAAAATCCGGATTTCAGTTGCCTGATGATGGAAGTACTTTTCATTGTGCACCATCTTCTGGGCCACTAACCGTCAAAGTTTGTGATCATAGATCCCGGCTACCCGCCCAAAACTACTCTCACTGATAATTTTTAGCGCTTGTATTGATAAGCTAGGTGGTCGTGAGCTACATGGATATACGCCCCATCTGCAACATCATACCCCCCATTATTGGGACTACCAATAACTCCATGTCTCTTTTTGGCATTTGGACCCACAAAGTAAATTTCTGGATAACTGATGATTTCCTGCTTCTCATAAGCAGTGAGGTGGTGTTTATATTGCTTCAGGGCCTGTTCTGGAGTCAGGGGCACCACTTTAGATGCTTTGGATGAACTGCTGGATTTTACTGTATTCAATCTATCTGCACTTTTACCCTAAGAAACAGTAGAAGAGCATTTCTCAGAGTCAGCGACACCAGCTGACTGAAAAGTATCAGATCTTCTGTTACCAAATTCTTGAAACAGCTGCTCTACCTTCATCTCAATTCCATTCAGAAAGCACTGAGTATGGTCTCTCGTCAGCTGCTCAGTCGTAATCTCTCTAGGGTTATTTGAACTTTAACAGAAGATCAATGCCTTAACCCAACGAAATGACTCTAGGAACTTCACTCATCAATGACAAGCTGGTAGGAAACGTATTTGTGGTCCAGTGTCCGTCCCTGGGTATTTCACCTACTCTGCCTACATGTGAGGCTGTGCTTGCTCTGGAGGTCTTCGTTTATTGAGTCTTCTGGCTAGAGGTGGTTCAGAAGGATTGCAGAGTATATTTGAACAGGGTGGGCATTTGGTTTCATCTATCATCATGAACTATCATAGACATCATCCCCCAATCTCCACCGCTGGGGCAGGAGCCCTGCTGGCCCTGGGCGCTCACACATCCTTCTGCCCTGGCCGGTGATCTGGGCCTCCCGTGCGCAAGCTCGAGACTCCCACTGGGGATGGGCAGTGGTTGGAGGCTCCTGGATGTCACATCCGCCAGTGCTAGAAGGGCTGCCTCCCTGGCCAGGACGCTTCCTGGGGATTCTCAGCCAGAGGCTGCAGCTCCGTGCACCTTCATTGGCGACTGGTCTGGGCGGGAGCTCTTTTTTCACTTTTGTTGTGAAATATTTTGATGTATATAGGTATCTGAGTTTTAGGAGGTCCCAGTTGTCTAGTCTGTCTTCTGCTGTTTGAGTGTTTTTAGTTATATTTGATAATGTATTCATGTCATGTATTAGAGCCCTTAAGTTTGTAATCAAGATGTATTGATTATACTGATATTGGAATAAAAAAATTGGAAACAAATAAAAATCATTGGTATGTGGAAAATATGGCCTTGGTGATATAAATGACTCTGGATATTGCATGATAGAATTTTGCGAGACCAATAACTTATTCATTGCAAATACCTTTTTTTCAATAACATAAACAGTGGCTGTACACCTGGACCTCACCAACTGGAATACACAGGAACCAGAATACTTATATCTATGGAAAGAGGTAACGGACAAGCTCAATATCTTCAGCCAAAACAAGGCCAGGAGCTGACTGTGAAACAGACCATCAATTAATTGCTTATATGCAAGTTCAAGTTGAAGCTAAAGAAAATTAAAACAAGTTCACGAAAGCCAAAACATGACCTTGATTATATCCCACTTGAATTAAGAGATCATCTGAAGAATAGATTTGAGGCACTGAACACCAATGACTACAAACCACACAAGTGTGGGATAACATCAAGAACATTATGCATGAAGAAGGCAAAAGGTCATTAAAAAGACAGGAAAGGAAGAAAAGACCAAAATGGATGTGAGAAGAGACTCTGAAACTTGCTTTTGAATGGAGACTAGCTAAAGTGAATGGAAGAAATGACAAGCTAAAAGAACTGAACAGAATATTCCAAAAGGGAGCTCGAGAATGCAAAGAAAATTATTAATGAAATGTGCAAAGACCTGGAGTTAGATAACCAAAAAGGAAGAACACACTCAGCATTTCTCAAGCTGACAAACTGAAGAAAAAAATCCAAGTCTTGAGTTGCAATATTGAAAGATTTCATGGGCAAAATATTAAATGATGCAGGAAGCATCAAAAGAAGATGGAAGGAATACACAGAGTCACTGTACAAAAATGAATTGGTTGATGTTCAGCTATTTCAGGAGGTAGCATATGATCAAGAACAAATGGTACTGAAGGAAGAAGTCAAAGCTATTCTAAATGGTGAAAAACAAGGTTTCAGGAATGGATAGAATACCCACTGAGATCTTTCAACAAATGGATGCCTCATTGTAGACATTTATTCATCTATGCCAAGTAATTTGGAAGACAGCTATCTGGGCAACTGACTGGAAGAGGTTGATATTTGTGTCCATTCAGACGGTGATTTAACAGAATGTAGAAATTATGGACAAATATCATTAATATCACATGCAAATAATATTTTGCTGAAGATAATAAAAAAAATGGTTGCAGTGGTACATTGACAGGGAACTGCAAGAAATGCAAGCTGGATTCAGAAGAGGATGTGAAGCAAGGGATGTCATTGAAGGTATCAGATAGATCTTGACTGAAAGCAAAGAATACCAGAATAATGTTAACTTGTGTTTTATTGACTATGCAAAAACATTCAACTGTGTGGATCATAACAAACTGTGGATAATATTGAGAGGGATTCTAGAACACTTAATTTTGCTCGAGAAACCTGTGCATAGACCAAGAGGCTAGAACAAAGGGATGCTGCATGGTTTAAAATCAGGAAGGGTGGGCATCAGGGTTGTATCCTTTCATTATACTTATTTAGTCTGTATGGTGTAAAAATAACCTGAGAAGCTGGAGTATATGTAGAATGTGGTATCAGGATTGGAGAAAGACTCATTAACAACCTGCGACATGCAGATAACACAACCTTGCTTGCTAAAAGTGAAGATGACTTGAAGCACATTTTGAAGATCAATTACTACAGCCTTCAGTTTGGATTACACCCAACATAAAGAAAACAAAAATCCTCACAACTGGATCAATAAGCAGCATATGAATAAATGGAGAAAAGATGGAAGTTGTAATAGATTTCGTTTTATTTCAATTCACAATCAACACCCATGAAAGCAGCAGTCAAGAAATCAGACATTTGCATTGGGCAAATCTGCTGCAAAAGGCCTCTTTAAAGTATTGAAGGGTAAAGGTGTCACTTTGAAGATGAAGGTGTGCCTAACCCAAGCTGTAGTATTTTCAATTGCCTCATATGGATATGAAAGCAGGAAAATGGAGTCTGGGGGAGTTCTGGTAAGATGGCAGAATAGGCAAAAAGACGGCACAGACCCTCTTCAACAAAGAAAAGGGGAACCAATTAACACAAATACAGAAGATAATCCTGGAGCCCTGAGCTTTGAAGGAAAGGATATAGAAGTGGACTAAACTCCAACTAGTAGAGGAATTTGCAGGAAACTACCGAAAAAGGATACATGTGGAGCTGCAGTCTGGCAGTGATCCTTATGGCACAGACAGCTTGGATATTGCCGAGTGGTGTTAGGACCTAAGAATTAACCTAAAAATCAGCTCTGGTACCCAGGGACTACATGGAGGACTACACTGGTGGCTGGTGAATAAGAGGGGAAGCAGAGAAGAGGAAGGTGGGCTGAGCTGTGGACTTTTGCCTGTCCAGACAGCACAGCCATTTTGAATGTTTACAAGTGGTTAAACCATTTTGGGTATTTAAAGTGACAACATTCTCCCAGATTCCAGGGACTTAAGAACAGGCTCCACTTGCTGGGAACCGCAAGTACATTCCAGACACCAATGACTGGAAAGGTGCAATATTCCCCTTGTTACTCTTATACCCCACACCCTCTTGGTGAATGGAGGTGCAGCCATCCCTCATTCCCACCTACCTTCTGGGTGGGCAGGAGTTCCATCCCAGTCTGTGTGCTCAGATGGATTCTGGGGTGCCCTGCCCTGCCCTGCCCAGATTTTTTTCCCAATTTGTTTGTTTTTGTCTGTTTTAAAATTATTATTATTATTTTCCTGTTTATTATTACTCTTTATTCTTCCCTTCCCAGTTTCTAGTTTTCACCTTTTTCTCTCTTCCCTGTTCTTGATTCCAATTTTTTTCTTTATTGTGGTTAACCCCATTCCTTGTTTTTCTTTTTGCATTTTTCCCATTTATTTTTCATTATTTTTCTACTCTACATTTTTGATCTTACTACCCTCTTCCCAGATATTGTGGGTTTTTTTTTTCCTTTTTTCTTTTCTTGGTTATTGTTCCTGTGTGATTACATGGTATGTGTTTTGTCCACTTGCTTTTATTTTTTTGATGGTTATTCAATTTTTATTTTTGTCTAACTGAGTTGGACACAGCAACAGTGCCCATATGACACAGCTACACCCACATGTCCTGCAGCTTCACTTACTGAGTGAGAGCCACCACTTCTTTCTCCACTAACTGGCCAACAATAAACAACCACCAAGAACAGCCTACCTCACCCTTAGCTAATCTTCCCAGACTGTAAACAGAGATCTAAATACAATGATGTCACAATGTCTCACAGCAGAAATCACAGTCCACATAAAGAAGCAAGATAAAGAGGTAGAAACAAGGGAGCAGGATACACACCCAGAACACATCCCTGAGGAAGAAGCAGCATTGAAAGTCCCTGATAATGAATTAAAAAGAATTATATTTAGGTATCATCAAAAGAGAGAGAGACAGATCAAGGAAAACACTGACAAAATTAAGGAAAATACAGACAAAACCCTAGAACAATTTTGGAAGAAAATACAAGAACAAAATGACAAAATAAATGAAAAATCAGAAATCATTCAAAATCTACAGATAGAAATCCAGAAGATCAATACTAAATTTTCAGAAATAGATAACACACTGAAAGGAAAAAAGAGGAGAATTAAATCTATGGAAGACAGAAGTAATGAGATTGAAGACATACTTGAATATTTCTATGGAAAGGGATCAATCAGAAAAAAATATAAAAACAAAATGAAGAAAGCCTAAGGTTCATGTGAGATACCATCAACAGGAATAACCTATGAGTAATTGGAATTCCAATGCAGGAAAAAAAAATAAAACCACTGAGAATATTGTCCAAGATTTGTTGGAAGAGGACTTCCCTGATATGATGAAAGATGAGAATATATCCATTCAGCAAGTCCAAAGAACCCTAAAAGGATAGACCCCAAAAGAAAATCACCAAGACATATCATCACCAAACTCATCAAAAGCAAAGACAAAGAAAGTATCCTGAAAGCAGCATGGGAAAAACGAAAAGTTACCTACTAGGACAACCAATAACAGTAAGCTCTGATTTCTCAGCAGAAACCACACAAGCAAGAAGGCAATGGGATGGTATATATAAAAACCTGAAAGAGAAAAATTTCCAACCAAGAATTATACACCTGACAAAATTGTCCCTAGAATATAATGGTGAAATTAGGAGATTTCCAGATAAGCAGAAGTTAAGGGAATTGGTTAAAACCAGACCAACCTTACAAGAGATACTAAAGGGAGTCCTTTGAACACAGCTATGGATGTATCCAAAGTAAAATAAGCCTACAAGATTGTAAACTGGGAACCAGAAATATCATTGGCAAATCAGGACAACTACAAACCAAAAAGAGGGAAAAGACTGTGCAGTTACAGAACTTCTAAATGGTGAGGAAGTCAAGGGAGTTGCAAGATAGAATGGACTGTTCTAAACTCGGGGAGAAAATTATGAATCACAGGGTAACCTCAAAGAAAAATGATAAATGTTCACATCACAATAAAAAAAAGGACAAGCACAAATATTTAGCAATACTAAAACAATAGCAACAAAGGAAATGAAACATGATTTGTAAACATGATGAGCTCAGCACAGAAATTTATATGGAACAAAGAAACCAGGAACAACATGAAAAAACACATAACAAAATGACAGCAACCAATTCATACTCGTCAATAATTATACTTAATGTTAATGGATTAGATGCACCACTCAACAGATGGAGTTGCAGACTGCATAAGAAAACAAAATCCATTAATATGATGTCTACAAGAGACACACCTTAGAAACAAAGACAAAAATAGACTAAAAAATCAAAGTTCAGAAAAAGATAAATCAAGCAAATGGCAACCAAAAAAGAGCAGAAGTGGCAATATTAATTTCTGATCAAATTGACTTTATCTATTTTTTTTTAATTTTATTTTATTTATTGTGATTTGGGTGAAGATTTACAGAGTGAATTCACTTTCCATACAGCAGTTCACATATATTTTGTTTCATGTCATTGACCACAGTTGACAATGCAACAGCTCCCCTCCTCTTCCTCCCCATAGTTACCTCTTTCCAGTGACCATCCCTCCATACTCTCCTGTGCCCTGAGCTGTCTCCCTGTGCATAAGCAGCCCTTCCTTCTCCCA
>NW_006921793.1:5805749-5808464 GCF_000298275.1 Orycteropus afer afer
TTGCCCAGTCCTACTTTGAGAGTTTTCTAAGCTAAGTGACTCATCTTCCTCCTCTATATTGGACAATGTTTCTGGACTATTCATAAAGTTGTGCAGTAATGTATCAGACAGTGTTTCTCTGCTATTCATAAGGTTTTCCCTGGCCAATTCTTTGAGAAGTGGATGGCCTCCTCCTTTTTCCTAGTCTGTCTCAGTCTGCAAGCTGGCTGATACCTGTGCACCATATGCACCCCACTGGGTTTGAAACACCAGTGGCACAGCCTCAAGACTCACAGCAACATGTCACCACAGTAGGACAAATTGGCAGACAATTTTGTCTCCTTTAGCTGTGGGACCCCTCCAACCACCCTTTCCTGGATCTCTGCAGCTGACTCCTTGATCTATTCCAGTCCCCTTTGCCTTTTTCAGTCGCTTTTTATTGTTTTGGTTAGGACTTCCAAAACAGTTTTAAATAGGAGTGATTATAAAGGGCATCCTTGTCTGGTACTTGTTTACAGGAGAAATGCTTTCAATCATGGGAGAAGGAAGGGCTGCTTATGCACAGGGCGCAGAAGAGTATGGAGGAATGGACACTGGGAAGAGGTAACTATGGGGACGAAGTGGGAGGGGAGCTGTTACATTGTAAATTTTGGTCAATGACATGAGACAAAGTATATGTGAACTGCTGTATGAAAAGTGAATTTACTCTGTAAATCTTCACCCAAATCAAAATAAAATTAAAAAAAAAAAAAAAGAGAAATGCTTTCAGTCTCTCTCCATTGAGCCTAGTACTGGCCTTCGGTTATATTTATATATATGTCTTTAATTACATTGAGAAATTTCCCTTCTATTATTATTTTGTTGAGAGTGTTTATCAGGAATGTTTCTTTTCCTTTGTTTTATTTCTGTGGTGGATTATGTTGATTTTTCCCCCTAATGTTGAACCTCTGGTGGTGTAGTGCCTAAGGCATTTGACTGCTAACCAGAAGGCTGGTGGTTCAAACCCACCAGTCAGTTACTCAGAAGGAAGATTGGGCAATCTACTTCTGCAGTGATACCACCTTGGAACCCATGGAGGGGTTGCTATGAGTTGTCAAACACACTTGACAGCAGTGTTTATTTTGGAATGTTGAACCATCTTTGCATACCCAATTTGAATCTTGCCTGGTCATTGTGTATTATTATTATTATTTTTTAAATATAGTGTTGGTTTCTACTGGCTAGGATTTTTTTGAGAATATTTGTGTCAATGTTCATGAAGAATATTTGTCTATAATTTTCTTTTTTTAGTGATGTCTTTGTCTGGCTTTGGTGTCAAGGTTATGCTTGCTTCATAAAATGAATTCGGGGACATTCCTTCCTTTTCTGTATTCTGGAATAGTTTGAATAAAATTGGTGTCATCTCTTCTCTGAATATTTGGTAGAATTCACCAGTGATGCCATCTGGGCCAGGATATTTTTTTTTGTTGGTAGCTTTTTTATGACCTGTTACATTTCTTTTGTTATGAGTCCATTCAAATTTTCTATCTCATCTGTGTTAATTTAGGTAGGTAGTGTGTTTCTAGAAATTTATTCATTTCTTCTAGTTTTTCAAATTTTTTGGAGTACAGTTCTTCATAATATTCTGTTACAATCTTTTTATTTCAGTTGGTTCTGTATTGTGCTGTTATTGAGTGAAGTATTCTGTATATGTCTGTGAGGTCTAGTTTGTTGAATGTATTGTTTAGTTCTTCTGCATCTTTGTTGAGTTTCTTTCTAGTTGTTCTATCCTTCATTAAAAGTAGTATATTCAAGTCTGATACTATTATCATAGAGTTGTCTGTTCCTCTTTCTTTCTGTTAAAATTTGAGTTGTACATTTTGGGGTTCTTTCACTGGGTGCATGAATATTTATTATGATGTGTCTTCTTGTTCAATTGACTCTTTAATTATTATACATATTCTTCCTTGTCTCTTATGCTGGTTTTTGCCTTAAAATCGATTGTATCAGAAAATAATATTGTGATTTCTGCTCTTTTTTGATTGCTATTTGCTCGATGTATTTTTTTCATCTATTTTTGTCTTTGTGGCCAAGGTGTGTCTCTTATAGATAATATATTGATGGCTCACATTTTCTTATCCATTCTGCTACTCTCTGTCTCTTGACTGATGCATTTAATCCATATATATTATTGATAGGTATGAATTTGTTACTGTCCTTTAGCTGTGTATTTTTTTTTTTTTTTTGATACTGCTAATTTCTTTGTTCCATAAATTTTCTATGCTGGTTCCATGTTGTTTATGTGTTTTCTTATCGTTTCCTTTATTGGTGTTGTTTTAGTGTTTAGTAAATCTCTATGATTCTCCTTTTTTTATTTTTATAAGAAAATGTATTAATTATCTTTGAGGCTACCTTGTAATTTATTATTTTGTCCCCAAGTTTAAAACACTCTGTTCTGTCTTAAAAATGTCTTGACTTCATCTCCAGTTGGAAGTTTCTATAACTACACTCTTTATTCCTTATTTTTGCTTGTCATTGTCTTCATTTACAAATAGATGTCTCTGGTTCCCTATTTTTGGTCTTATAGGCTTATTTTACTTTGGGTACTTCTATGTTTGGTTTGGTTTCTGGGTAATATTGTTATGTGTCTTAATCTCAGGTTGTTGTCTGATATTGTTGGTTCTCTGTCCAAAGGGCTCCTGTTAGCATTTCTTATAAGATTTGGCAGGTTTTTACAAATTTCTGTTTATGTGAGAA
>NW_006921793.1:5808570-5811292 GCF_000298275.1 Orycteropus afer afer
GAAATCAGAGCTAGTCTTATTGATTCTTCTTTGTAGGTGACTTTTTGTATTTCCTGAGATGGCTTCAGGATTCTTTCTTTGTCTGTGGTTTTGGAAAGTTTGATAATGATATGTCTTGGGGTTTTCTTTTGGGATCTATCCTGTTTGGGGTTTGTTGAGCTTTTTGAAAGCATATCTTGTCATCTTTCATGATATTAGGGAAGTTTTCTTCCAACAAATCTTTGCCTATTTTCTCACTTTTTTTTTGTATTCTTCCTGTTCTGGAATTCCAATTACATGTGTTATTCCTCTTGATGATGTCCCACAAATATTTTAGGCTATTTTCATTTTTTTGTTCTTTTTTTCTGATTGTTCCTCTAACAGAGATTAATAAGAGATTTTTCTTAAATTTCTCTAATTCTGTTTTTCATTTTTCAGTTCTATTCTTTTACCCTTTCAATATGTTATCTAATTCTAAAATCTTAGTTTTGACCTTCTGGATTTCTATTTGCTGTTTTTGTATGACTTTTAATTTTTCATTTGTTTGTCAGTTTGTTCTTGGATTGTTTTCTTAAGGTCTTCTAGAGTTTTGTCTGTGTTTTCCTTGATCTTTCTCCCAATTTTTTGAAGTTACTAAAATATAAACCAAAAAACCCAAACTCACTGCCATCAAGTCGATTCTGACTCATAGAGACCCCCTTTAGGTTTCCAAGGTGGTAAATCTTTACTGATGTAGATTGCCCAGTCTTCCTTCCATGGAGTGGCTGGAGGGTTTGATCTGCCAGCCTTCTGGTTAGCAATCAAATGCCTTAGGCACTACACTACCAGAGTGCCTATAAAAAAGAATAGTATAGAAAAATTAAAAAGATTAACAAGGTAAGGGGAAAAAAAGAGCAAAACAAGAAAAGAAAGGGGAAAAAAGGAAAGAAAAGAGGAAAAAAGAAAAAGAAAAAAAAAAAAAAGAAGAAGCCAAACTTTGGTGTGGGGGCAGGGCACATGAGCGGTGCTCCTACCTGCCAAGGAGGCAGCAGGGGCACCTGGTTTCTGAAGTTGTTCCTGTCTGTCTAGAAGATGCCTGGAGGCAGGGTTCTCATTTTTGGAAGATGTTCCTTTTGGGTTAGGGAGTGACTTAAGGCAGGGTTCCCAGGTCAGGACAGAGTTCCCACTAGTTTAGAAAGTGGCTGGGGGCAAGGCACCTGGTTCCAGGAGTTCTTCCTGGCCTCGAAAGCAGCTTGGGGCTGGGGACCTGGTCTTGGTAGGAGTTCCTGCTGGTTTAGAAGGTAGCTAGGGCTGGGGCAGCAGGTCCTAGAAGGAGTTCCCACTAGCCTAGAAGGCAGTTAGGGTCAGGGTGCCTAGTCTGGGACAGAGTTCCCACTAGTTTAAAAGGTGGCTGAGGGTGAGGAGTGGCTACACCTCTGGTCACCTGGAGGGTGTGGGAATAAGGGGAAGATTGCATCTTTCTCATTGCCTGCTACTGGTGTGGGTGCCAGTGCAGTCCTGGGTGAGCAGAACCAATTTTCAGATTTCTGCCCTGATTGGTATGCTGCTTGCAAAAATTCAAAATGGCTGTGCTGTGTCAGGCCAGTTGTCAATTCACTGCTCTGTCTCCTTCTTCTCTGTTTTCGTTCAGTTTCTTTTTCTTTTCCTCTGAAGCACAGGGTTCTGGGTTTATTATCTGTATCTGTTTCATTTTGTTTCTTGTGTCTTTGTTTGGAGAGTCTGGGTAGCTTGTCTGCCGAGTCCACCATCTTACTGGAAGTCTCTGAACCTGTTTTCTTGAATCCAGAAAATATCCTGCATCTATCCTTTAAACATACAGAGAGGATATCATGCTTGGTAAAGTGGAAGGTCAGTAATAAAGGGGAAGACCCTCAACGAGATGGATTGATACAGTGGCTGCAATGATGGGCTTAAGTATAGCAAGGATTGCAAGGATGATGCATGATCAGGCAGTGTTTCGTTCTATTGTACACAGTGTTGCTTTGGGTCAGAGCCAGTTCAATGGCACCTAACAACAACAACAGCCTCACCTTTGACACTGAACAAGGGCTTAATAAACATTTATTGAATTAACAAATGCACAACATTTTTCTGTTTAATAAACCCAGAGAATTTATTAATCCTGGTTATAAATACCAAAAAATTAAACTCACTGCCATGGAGTCAGATCCGACTCACAGTGACCCCTCTTTGGGTTTCCAAGATGGTATCACTACAGAAGTAGATTGCCCAACCTTCCTTCTGAGCAGTGGCTGGTGGGTATGAACCACCAGCCTTCTGGTTAACAGTCAAATACCTTAGGCACTACGCCACCAAAACTCCTAGGAGTTTTATAATCACCACATCCATTTAGCCTATTTATTCATGCAACTAAAGGCATAGATAACATGTAACAGTAGAAAAGTCACTTCCCAAAATTTATAATTTAGTTATATAATTCAGTAATAAATATGTCCATCCTATTTTCACATTGTGCAGTTTCTAATTTGGTTTTTCCTTGGCTTGTTTGGGACCTGACTGGACAGCATTGAAGGATTACTTTGGGTAATCCCTGAAATGGAGTATTTTTTTCAAGGATAATCAAGGGTTGCTATCATTAATTATAACTATTTAAACTGTTACTATATTTTAAACAGAACCCAATTAATTTGATTTCTTAATATAAACATCTCACCTAAACACATAATTTTACTGTACTGTGCATTTGTGAGGAAGAACCAAGTCTTTTTTTTTTTTTTTTTTT
>NW_006921793.1:5816090-5817348 GCF_000298275.1 Orycteropus afer afer
GTAGTTGGAAAATTTGGCCTTGGTGACAGAAATAATGCTGGAAATCACATGATAGAATTTTGCAAGACCAACAACTTGTTCATTGCAAATGCCTTTTTTCAACAACACAAACGGCAGCTATACATGTGGACTTTGCCAGATGGAGCACACAGGAATCAGATTGACTACATCTGTTGTAAGAGGTGATGGAAAAGCTCAGTATCTTCAGCCAAAACCAGGACAGGAGCTGATTGTGGAACTGACCATCAACTTGCTCATATGCAAGTTCAACTGGAAGTTAAAGACAATTAAAACAAGTCCATGAGAGCCAAAATATAACCTTGAATATATCCCTCCTGAATTTGGAGACCATCTAAAGAATAGATTTGATGCATTAAACAAACACAAGTGACCGACAACCAGCGGAATTGTGGGATGGCATCATGAACATTATCCATGAAGAAAACAAGAGGTGACTAAAAAAAAATGAAAAAAGAAGAAAAGACCAAAATGGATGACAGAAGATACTCTGAAACTTGCCCTTGAGTGGAAAGTAGCTAAAGCAAATGGAAGAAATGACAAGATAAAAGAGCTGAACAGAAGATTTCAAAGAGCAGCTTGAGCAGACAAAGCCAATTACTATAACAAAATGTGCAAAGACTTGGAGTCAGAAAGCCAAAAGGGAAGAACACGCTCAGCATTTCTCAAACTGAAAGAACTGAGGAAAAAATTTGAGCCTCAAGTTGCAATATTGAAAGATTCTATGGGCAAAATATTGAATGATGAAGGAAACATCAAGAAGGGATGGCAGGAATACACAGAGTCACTGTACCAAAAAGACCTGGTTGATGATCATCCATTTCAGGAGGTGGCATGTGATCAAGAACCAGTGGTATTGAAGGAAGAAATTGAAGCTGCACTGAAGGAGTTGCCAAAGAACAAGGCTCTAGGAATTCACAGAATACCCATTGAGATGTTTCAACATACAGATACCCCACTGGAGGCACTCACTCAGTTATGCCAAGAGATTTGGAAAACAGCTACCTGGCCAACTGACTGGAAGACATCCATATTTGTACCCATTCCAAAGAAAGGTGATCCCTCAAAATGTGGAAATTATCAAACAATATCATTACTATCACACACAAGTAAGATCTTACTGAAGAAAATTGAAAAGGAGTTGCAGTAGTATATTGACAGAGAACTTCCAGAGGTGCAAGCTGGATTCAGAAGAGGACGTGGAACAAGAGATATCATAGCTGCTGTCCAATGGATCTTG
>NW_006921793.1:5817448-5821508 GCF_000298275.1 Orycteropus afer afer
TTTGGCTATTGTAAATAGTGCTGCGATGAACATGAGTGTGCATATATCTCTTCTTGTCATGGCCTTTCACTTCCTTAGGGTATATACCTAGTAATGGAATGGCTGGGTCAAATGGTATGTCTAATTCCAACTTTTGAAGGACTCACCATACTGCTTTCCACAATGGTTGTACCATTTTTGACAGTCCCACCAGCATGAGAGTCCCAATCTTTCCACATGCTCGCCAGCATTTGTTATTTTCTGTCTTGTTGAACTTTGCTACTAGTGCTGGAGCAAGATGGTACCTCATTGTTGTTTTGATTTGCATCTCTCTAATAGCTAATGATCATGAGCATTTCTTCATATGTTTGTTGGCCGCTTGAATCAGAACACATTCATTCTTAACACACTTACATTCTATAGTTTCCTCTAAGATTCTGGACATTGAGAAGGGATGATTATCATGGAAATTCTTAGGTCATGTGAAAAGTTATATCAGAAAAAAGATGCAGTTGTTTCTGCTGGCCTGGACTTTTTTGGGTGTGCTAGGGTAGGAAATTACATTGTTATATTTTATTTCAATGCTGAAGCAAAAAAAAAAAAAAGTTTCTGGAGTCGATTTACACTTATCCAGAAATTCAGACATTCAGGTACTTCATTCCTTTATCCCAGCCTTTTGGGTTATTGAGTATGCGCTTCAACTAGTCATTCTTGCTCTTGCAGACAGTAATTTATTTTTTCTATCATCCTACTCACTCACTCACTCACTCATTCACTTACTGTTTTTGATGGAGATACTATTTGTTGGAATTAAGCATTATTTTCATTAAAAAAAAAATTACTTGTGTTAGCCCTTTTAACTCAAATAACACCACAGAGCTATGAAGCAGGAACAGATATTATTTCCATTTTACAGATGAGGAAACTAAGGTGTAAAGACCTTGCATCAGGTTTGAGAGCTAATTACCAATGAACTGAAATGGGCCCTCAGGTGGTTTGGTCCCAGAGCCTATGTTTGTAGGCACCACGCAAGGCAACGCATTGCCGTGGAGTCGGACCTGACACATAGCGACCCCTCCTGGGGTTTCAAAGGCGGTATCATTACAGAAGTAGATTGCCCAACTTTCCTTCTTAGGAATGGCTGGTGGGTTTGAACCACCAGCCTTCTGGTTAGCAGTCAAATGCCTTAGGCACTACTCTGTGTTTCCTTATGAAATTAAAGCAACAACAAGAACAGTAATAATATTTCACAGAAGTATCAACAAAATACTTTTTGCAGTTCCTTGGCATATGGTAGGTGCTTAATGAAAATTAAGGCGCTCTGGTGGCATAATGCCTAAGGTATTTGACTGCTGACCAGAAGGTTCAAACCCACCAGACACTCCTCGGAAGGAAGACTGGGCAATCTATTTCCGTAGTGATACCGCCCCGGGAACCCAAGGAGGGGTCGCTATGAGTCGGATCTGACTCAATGGGCAGTGAGTTTGGTTTGGTTTTATGAATATTACTTATCTTTTTTTCCCCCCTTCTTATATCTCTGTTCTTTATTTGACTTACAATTTTGCAACATCGACATATTTAGGAATCAGAGCTAAAGAGTTACTATAGTTTTTCAATGACCCAAAAAGATAAAATTCTCTTGAAAACAAGAGAATGAACAGTTTACAATAATGTTACAATATTTCATTTGATCTGAAGCAAGACCAGCTCATATGGATATACAGCAACACAAGCACAGAGATGTTTAACTTCTAAATTCTAGTAGTATGTTACTGAATTAAAACACACACACACACAAACACACAAACTGCTGCAAAGATAATTGTTCCCAATTACATCTTTCAAAAGTGAGCTTTTGGAAAGGGAGTTGTTTTTCTTTTTCTTTTCTTTCTTTTTTTTTTTTTTTCAGGTCACATCCAGATTTTGGTAATGTTAACTCAAGTTTTAATAAAAATTAAGCTGAGAATGCCTTCTGAGTTTGGAAACTGTTGCACTTGGGATTTGATTTTTCCTTGCTTACAAGATAAGTTAGCCTGTTACTGTTTTGTGAATGCTGGCAGAAGACAAAGCCTCATAGGTCAGAGACAAAAGACTTCATTATCAGCAACAGAGCAAGCAGCCTGAGCATCTGCATATTTGCTTTAGTTCTCCTTGCCCTCAAGTCCCTAACAGACAAAGAGATACAGCCCAAATCCTTGAGCATACTTGAGGGTTTTGAGATGCAGCTAAGACTGAGCTTGGGGAATCCATTGCTTTTAGAGCAAGTAGTAAGTATGATAGTCTGCTCCTTGTCTGGGAGAAGATAATACCTCATCTCTCAAGGTTGCCAGCTGCATACACAATACTGAGAAATAGCCCAGGAAAAGAGCAGATGGTGAGAAGAAAACTATTAGTAAAGACTGGCAAACAAATTATTACTGGAGATTGGAAAAGCAGTGAGGATACTGCTGAAGCAATCTGGATAAATGGCAACTAGTATTATGCAGTGGCATAACAATTTACAAGACTATGGCTTATAATAATAACTTTATAATAATAAGATAGAGAATGTTACTAATAAAACTTTTCAATTTGGCTAAAGAATTCACCAGACAGAATGTTCACAATGTCTGTTTATTGGTCCTAAATGCTTATGATAAGGCATAGGTGGAGAGAGATGAGATAAAGAAGTAACTGCTTGGTTTGCAAGCAGAATTTAAAGAAAATATAAAGGAGCCAACATTTGTTGAGTTGGAAAAGAAAACTGTTACTTATACCCAGTCTTGGGAGCCAGTAAAATACTCTGCAAATGAAATGAGGTCTGGGGCCAAGTCCAAATAAAGTGTATGGCTGCAACATCATACTAAAAGTCAGAGAAAGGGTTTTGGGGAGTGCATAGTAAATTCTCAGTGGATAAAATACCACTGTTGTCTGACTTGCAGCCCAAAGAAAAAAGAGGCCTGCCTTAAGAATAATTGCAACTATGGCTTTTTCAGCATGTTTTTTGGGTCAGATTCATAGGAAATCCACTAAAATTTTAAGGAAGTTATGCTGACAGAAAGCACCACCATCTTGGAATATATGGAACACAGACATTTCAAAATTGGGAAAAAAAAGACCTTCAGGCCCCCAGATTTCCATAGGTAGGTGGCAGGATAATAAAACTTCTTAACTGCAAACCATGACATTTTGCATGGAAAAAGAAAAGTTGTCTCAGAGTTCTGAACCAAGAGTGTAGAGAACTGGAGTGTAGAGCTATTCAAAGAAATGGACTGGGGAACTGAATACAGGGAGAAAAATGGGACCTAATCAAGAAACATTTTTTATCTTCAGTTTAGGGGAGCATGGCAACATGTATCAAGTTGTGTTTCAGAATTGTCATGAATCAGTGACATCCATACGTCTCCCATTCTCCCCTTTTTGAATTAAAGTGTTTATTGTGTCTAATTATTTTATTCTGGGTGTGTGTGGGCAGATAATTTGCCTTTTTTTTTTTTGGTAGGTATTCATATCAAGGCCTACACTTGTACTTAAAGAGTCTCTGTCAGACCTGAGGCAGATTATAAGATCTTGGACTTTAAGGATAATACCATAATTGGATGAGATATTTGGGGTTCTGGTGGTAAGGGGGAGCATATTTTGCAGGTGAAAGAAATGCAAATAATTATGGCTAGGTAGCAGGCAATGGTAGATTGAAAACATGATCACAATTATTTTTCTGGTGTTCCTATCAAGGTACGGAAATGATTTCTTCTTTGCCTTGAATTTTGGCTGTCCTTGTGACTTACTTTGACCAATGGAATGCAGCAGAAGTGATGTTGTGTAACTTCCTAGGTTAAACCACAGGAAGTGATACAGTTTTAGCTCTCTCTCTTTTGGAACAGTGCCCTAATGTGAAAAGGATAGCCAGCTGGAGACATGTGGCTCAGACCAGAGTCAGAAGCAACTGCCAGACATAAGTGAGGACATTTATCCCATCTGGCCCTAGGCAAACTGCCAAGTGACTCCAGTCATGTTAGTGATTCCAGCAGACAAATTGCCTGGCTTAGCCATCCAAATATCTGACACACAGAATCACGAGGGAAAAGAAAAAAAAAAAAAA
>NW_006921793.1:5824938-5829825 GCF_000298275.1 Orycteropus afer afer
GGAAGACTGAAGAAGAGTTGATGCTTTTGAGTTGTGGTGCTGGCGAAGAATGCTGAAAGTACCGCAGACTGCTAAAAGAACTAACAGATCTGTCCTGGTGGAAGTGCAGCCTGAATGCTCCTTGGAAGCGAGAATGGCCAGACTTCATCATGTTGTCAGAAACGACCATTCCCTGGAGAAGGAAGTCATGCTTGGTAAGTTGGAGGGTGGATGAAAGAAGGGAAGGCCCTCAATGAGATGGATTGACACAGTGGCTGCAATGATGGGCTTAAGTACAGCAAGGATCATGGAGCTGGTGTGGACCTGGGCGGTGTTTCGTTCTGCTGTGCATGGGGTCGCTATGAGTCAGAGATGACTCAATGGCATCTAACAACAACAACAACACATAATAGAATGCTATACAGAAAGGAAATGAACAAACTACATCTATAGGTAACAATGTGGCTAGATATAGCAAACATAATGATAATAAAAAAGTCAAAGAGAAAACAAAGCATATTGTACAGTTCCATTTATATGAAGTTCTAAGATAGGCAAAATTAATGCATGGTATTAAAAATCAGCATAGTGGATACCTCTGCAGTGAAGAAGTGAGTAACGAATGGAAAGGGCCCCTGTGGGATTTCTGGGCAACTGATAATCTACTTATTGATATGGATGGTGACTACAAATGTAGGCTAATTCTGTGATAGTGTGATAGTTATGGAATTACGTTTAATGCGCTTATGTGTATGTATGATATACTTCAATAAAAACATTATATTTTTTAAAGAATCCCAAGATTAAGATAGGAATCCTAGAAAAAGAAATTAGTTCTTTTTATGTTTCTTATATAAAACAGGGAGCTCTGGTGGTATAGCATGTAAAACATGTAAAAAATGATGAAAAGAAAAACTTTCTTAAAAAGATTTTTTTTCTTTAATCCCAATACTAATGGACAGCCAAAGTTAAAATTTTGTATATATTTTACCATTATGCTTTCTCACACATGCATATTTTTCAGGATATTATATAATCAGTTTTGTATACTGATTTTTCTTATTATTTTGTATGTATCTCCCAATGTTATTATCAGATATTGTTCTAAACATGATTTTTTTAATGACTACATGTTATTGTAATTATTGTTGGACATCTAGATTGTTTATAATTTTTTCATTGCTAAATAACATTGCAATGAATAACTTTGTACATCCAAATATATACATCTCTCTGATTACTTCCATATTATATAATTCTAGAAATGAGACTGCTGGAACAAAGGTATTCAGATTATTAAGAATTTGATACTTAATCTAAATCATTTTGGATTTAGGGAAAGAAGAATTTGACAAAATTTTGAGAATCATAAGATTCTTAGCCAAATAACAGATTATTAGCTCATTAAATAAAGAATATCACCCATGAGTAATGAATGCCATTACAAAATCATCTACATGAGACCAAATGGTCAAAAATTACTCTAAACCAAAAATGAAAATATAAGGGGGCAGGGAAACTAAATTACTGGAAATGTTACAACCAGAATGGAATGTATGAGAATGATGACACATAGTGAAAAATGTAACCAGTATCACTGAATAATTTGTGTAGAAATTATTAAATGAGATTCCTTGTATAAGTTTTTATCTTAAACACAATGAAGTATTATTTAAAAAAAGAATCATAGCATTCTTTTTCTATAAACAAATTTATTTATTTATTTTTCATTATTAGGTAACACGTTCATTGCAGAAAACTAGGAGAGCATGCAAAAAATAAAGTTTTAGTTTTGTAACTGCCAGCACAAAAATACAAAGAACTGTTTCTGGTTTTTGAAAATTTCCTCAGAGAGTGTTACCATTCACTATCATTTTTGCAAAACTGCTCGGTGAAAAAAGAGGTTTTACTCTTGTTTACTTTGAATTTCCTTAATTAAAAGAGAACTGGAAGTTTTTTTGTCTCTGTTTTAGTCATTTGGATATTTTACTTTGTTAATTGCTATTCATTCTTTTCGGCTATGTTTTTTCAATTCCTTTTATTATAAGGAAATATATTGGAGTACTAAATACCAATTCACTTTTCAATCATCAAAAAGAAAAAGGAGATTTTATTTCATTATAGTCTCAACGTTAGAAGTACATAATGTCTTGAAAAACAACAGCACAGCTTGCCATTCACATTTTCTTCCCTGAAGAGATTCTGAAAATAGCAAAGAACAGATGTGATTCCCTTTCATTTTCCATGGGCCTAATCAGGAAATTTGAAGTCATCTAGGAAAAAGAGAGGGACTAAGGAGGGGCACTGGTTTGCTCTGCATCCTCTCCTCTTGCTGCCTTCTGTACTGTTTCTGCTATGAGAGTAGGAGTCAATTTGTCTTGATAACTAAATCTGGGCACACTGAAAGCAAGTAGCTGGGTTAAATAACAATAGAATAGCCTTTTGTACTCTCCTACAATATGTTTATTGAAGGATGAGTAAATGCGCCTTTCAAGGATGCTGAGAACTTGGAATGCTCACTTTCAATCTGATAAAAATATAGTTGCAAAGTTAGAATTGACTTTCAGAGAATGTAAGTACAAAAGAGCTTAATAGCAGTTTATTGAATGGTTTCATGTTCTTTTCTTTAATAGTTTATTTTATTTATTTCTGTTGTTGAGAATATACATAGCAAAATCATGCTCCAATTCCAGTTTCTACATGTACAATTCAATGGCATTGATTATATTTTTTGAATTGTGTAACCATTCTCGTCCTCCTTTTCTGAGTTGTTACTCCCCCAATAACATAAAGTCACTGCCCCCTAAGATTCCTATCTAATCTTTAAAGTTACTGTTGTGAATTTGATCCTATATAGATAGTTCTTAAAAGAGCATATTGTTCAAGGAAGACCCGGTTTACTAGTTAAGCTAAATTATTGTTTGGTTTTAAGATGATTTTAGAGGATATTTTTGGTTTAAGATTTAAACATCATCTTAGGGCAATGGTTTCAGGGATTCATCCAACCTTCATGGCTCTAGAAAGTGTGGATTCCATGAAAATTTGAAATTCTGCTCTGTACTTCCTCCCTTTTGATCAGGATTCTTTTACGGAATCTTTGATCAAAATGTTCAGTACTGGTAGCCAGGCACCATCCTGTTCTGCTCTCATGGTAAATGAAGCAGTTGTTTATGGAGGCAGTTAGCTACATATCCTATTTCTTCCTCCTCCTCCTGACTCTCCTTCTTGCCGTATTGCTCCAGATGAATGGAGACCAATTGTTGTGTGTTGGGTGGTGGCTTGCAAGTTATGCATGAATTACGAGGTAAAACAGAAGCAGTAAATACATTAGTACACCAGTTAACTGAGATGTCCCATAAAACCATGACCCTGAATCTCTAAACCAAGGAACAAAATCCTATGCAGTGCTTGGTTGCATATAAGCAGTCTCAGCAGCTACCTTTTTTTCCCTTTTGCTTGTTGTGGTAAGTATATCTATCATGCTTTTTCCAAATTAACTTTTTACAGGTATACTCTTATTGCATACAATAATTATATTAATCAGCTGTGCAACCCTACCTTGAATAAATGCAATTTTTTTCCATTACTATAATAGCTTGTATTTATAATGTCCTAGGGTGAGTTGGTACCAACTTAATTTCAGTAACATACTAGACATTCAATACCTATACTATTCCTTCCCTCATCCTCATTTTGTTATTATCACTAATTATATCTTTATATTTCATGTGCCCTGTAACATAATTTTATGCTTACTTTTTACACATTTGTTATTTGAAATCACGAAAGACAAACCAATTAGAATTATCAAGTATTACTTGATTATTACCTTATTACTAGCCCTTTACTTGCCATACAATTTCCTTTATTAGGTATTTTTTCTTTTTTTGTATGGCTACGAATACTTTCTAGTGTCTTTTCCCTTCCATCTGCAGAACTCCCATTTGTATTTTTTGTAGGACTGGTCTAGCAGATATGAAGTATTGTCAATTTCTGTTTGTCTCAGAATGTTTTAATTTTATCCTCATTCTTGAAGGATGGCTTCACTGAGTATAATATTTTTGGTTGACAATTTTTTTTCTTTCAGGTGTGGAAGCTGGTGAATCAGGTTAGACGGCTCAAATGATTAGTTGAAAACTAAAACAAGTTCATGAGAGCCAAAATATGACCTTGAATATATCCCTCCTGAATTTAGAGACCATCTAAAGAATAGATTTGATGCATTAAACACTAATGACTGAAAACCAGAGGAATTGTGGGATGACGTCAAGAATATCATCCATGAAGAGAGAAAAAGTTCACTAAAAAGATAGGAAAGGAAGAAAAGACCAAAATGGATGTCAGAAAAGACTCTGAAACTTGTGCTTGAATGGAGAGTAGCTAAAGCAAGTGGAAGAAATGAAAAGATAAAAGAGCTGAACAGAAGATTTGAAAGAGCAGCTCCAGAAGACAAAGCCAATTATTATAATGAAATGTACAAAGACCTGGAGTTAGAAAAGCAAAAGGGAAGAACACACTTGGCAGTTTTCAAGCTGAAAGAACTGAAGAAAAAACTCAAGCCTTGAGTTGCAATATTGAAAGATTCTATGGGCAAAATATTGAATGATGCAGGAAATATCAAAAGATGGAAGGAATACACAGAGTCACTGTACCAAAAAGAATTGGTCAATGTTCATTCATTTCAGGAGGTGGCATATGATCAAAAACAAATGTTATCGAAGGAAGAAGTTGAAGCTGCACTGAAGGAATTGGCAAAAAACAAGGCCCCAGGAATTGATGGAATAACCATTGAGATGTTTCAACAAATGGATATCATAGATATCCATTTATGGATACAGAGTCACTGTACCAAAAAGAATTGGTCAATGTTCATTCATTTCAGGAGGTGGCATATGATCAAAAACAAAT
>NW_006921793.1:5829925-5830710 GCF_000298275.1 Orycteropus afer afer
ATGTAAATAATGTATATACAAGCATAATTTGTAATATTTCCAAACTCAAAATAAATACACATATTTATTATAAGTAATTACAAGTAATGCTTTTATATACATTACTTACATATCTTTCATAAGTAAGTTTTTGTAAGTACATTTTAAAAAACACTTCCAAAAGTAAAGGAACATTCCAAATTATAATGGGATATATAGATATAAACATATAAATCAACCAAAACCAAACTCAGTACCATCAAGTCAGTTCAGAGTCATAGAAACCCTGTGTTGTTGTTGTTGTTACATACCGTAGAGTTGGACCTGATTCACAGCGACCCTTCCTTGGGTTTCTGAGGCAGTATCACTTTGGAAGTAGATTGCCCCATCTTCCTTCTGAGGAGTGGCTGGTGGGTTTGAACCACCTGCCTTCTGGTTAGCAGTCAAGTGCCTTAGGCACTATGCTACCATAGCTCCCAGAAACCCTGTAGTACCCCAAAAGGAGAGACAAGAGTTTCCAGAGAATTATTTAGTAGAAGTTTCTGATTGGAATATGCAGTTTGAAAGGAAGCATTGTATCCAAGAAAAATATGACACTGACTGATAAACTCCAAAGTTATTGGTCTACATAGATGAAAAGTCCAAATTTTCATCAGTGTAGAAGATAAGTCAATTTTAGTATGCTCATATAATACAGACCTCCATTTGCTGACATGGCACAACTCAAATTGAGGAGAAACAGCTGCAAACATCCATTAATAATCAGAATGTGGAATGTGCAAAGCATGAATCTAGGAAAACTGGAA
>NW_006921793.1:5831381-5841160 GCF_000298275.1 Orycteropus afer afer
TCGAAGAAAGAAGTTGAAGTTGCACTGAAGGAATTGGCAAAAAACAAGGCCCCAGGAATTGATGGAATAACCATTGAGATGTTTCAACAAATGGAAACATAGATCCATTCATCTATGCCAAGAAATTTGGAAGACAGCTACCTGGCCAACTGACTGGAAGAGATTCATATTTGTACCCATTCCAAAGAAAGGTGACCCCATGGCATGTGGAAATTTTCCAACAGTATAGTTAATATCACACACAAGTAAAATCTTACTGAAGATAATTAAAAAATGGTTGTAGCAGTATATTGACAGAATACTTCCAGAAATGCAAGCTGGATTAAGAAGAGGGTGTGGAATGAAGGATATCTTTGCTGATTTTAGATGGATCTTGGCTGGAAGCAAAGAATAACAGAAAGATGTTTACTTTGTTTCATTGACTATGCAAAGGCATTGGACTATGTGGATCATAACAAATTATGGTTAACATTTCAAAGTATGGGAATTCCGAAACAATTATGCTCATAAGGAACCTATACATAGACAAAGAAGCTGTCATCTGAACAGAACAAGGGGATACTTCATGGTTTAAAATCGGGAAGGATGTGCATCCGGGTTGTATCTTTTCACCTACTTATTCGATCTGTATGCTGAACAAATAATCTGAGAAGCTGGATTATATGAAGAAGAATGTGCATCAGGATTGGAGGAAGGCTCATTAAAAACCTGTGATATGCAGATAACATAACCTTGCTTACTGAGAGTGAAGAAGATTTGAAGCATTTACTGAAGAATGTCAAAGATGACAGTCTTCAATATGGATTAAAACAAAAGAAACATAAAACAAAGATAATCACAACTGAGCTAATAGGAAATGGAGAAAGATTGAAGTTGTCAAAGATTTCATTTTACTTGGATCCACAATGAATACTCATGGAAGCAGCAGTCAAGAGATTAGATATCATATTCCACTGGGAAAATCTGCTGTAAAAGAGCTCTTTAAAATGTTAAAGAGCAAAGATGTCACTTTGAAGAATAAGGTTCTGGTTCAAACCCACCAGCGATTCGTCAGAAGGAAGACTGGGCAATCTACTTCTGTAGAGATACCACCTCAGAAACCCAAGGAGGAGTTGCTATGAGTCAGATCCGACTTGGTAGCAGTGAGTTTGGTTTTTTGGAGTTTATGCTATTTACAGTAGTCTAATGTACATATAAAAGCTGTACAATGAATAAGGAAGACTGAGAAGAGTTTATGCCTTTGAACTGTGGTGTTGGTGAAGAATACTGAAAATACTATAGATTGCCAGAAGAAGGAACAAATCCATCCTGGAAGAAGTGCAGCTGGAATGCTTCTTGGAAGCAAGAATGGCCAGACTTTGTCTCACCTACTTTGGTTATGTTGTCAGAAGGGATTATTCCCTGGAGAAGGATATCATGCTTGGTAAAGTAGAGGATCAGCAAAAAGGAGAAAGACTTTCAATTACCTGGTTTGACACAGTAGCTGTGACAATGGGCTCAAGCATGGCAAGGATTGTGAGGATGGCACAGGACTGGACAGTGTTTCATTTTTTTATACATAAGGTTGCTATAAGTCAGAGGTGACTTGGTGGCACCTAACAACAACATCAATAACAACAAAGGTTTATTGGAGCAATTGAGGCCCTCTTGACTGTCATTATTAAAAACTTGTACCAGACACATTCAAAATGGAGTCTCGTCAGTAATCACCATGCTATTCCCCTCTAGCATCCTAGTGCTTGAAAAACTAGGTATAGCAGTTTGAATTAGGGATTCTGGTGCTCTGAACAGCTCACTGAGTCACAGTGCATCAAACTCAGAGGAATAGAATTAGAGAGGAGAAAGGTACAGGCAAAAAAAAAAAAAAAAAGAAGATCTATCCTATGGAGCAGCAACAAGCAGCCAAGAAAGGCCATTGGAGACTTCCCAGGGGGGAGTAACTGAAAGGCAAGAATGCCATCTGAGACCTCCCTTGGTTAAGGCAGAAGACACACCACACCAGCATACCAGTGATCACCCAAGGATCTACCTTCAGCACCTGATTTTATCAGTAATTTGGGTCAGCTAGGTACAAATGGGCATATCCAGCACTGCTGAAACCTGAGCACAGAGTCCACTGGTGCTGCAGGAGGGTGGGCCTGCTCCCCCCACAGTGGGTCACCGAGTAGGCTTGGGTCAGCTTAGTGGCACAGAGAGGCCTGTGCTTGACTTTATCAGTAATATTGGGACCACAGACTACTAGCACACACTTTCCTGACTCCAGCACCACTGAAACCAAGTGTATCTTTGGTGCTGTGGTTGGGCAGACCCACAGAGGACATCCCAAGGTGGATCACAGTCTGGGTGGGTTGCACCAGTGCCATGGGCAGGTGGGGCCAGAGAGAGAAACCCCTGCGGTGGATCGTGGAGCTGGGAAGTTATCTTGGGTCAGCTTTTTTGTGCCAGGCTGCCTCAGGAGCAGGATTTTAGCATGTACCTGAGCCAGGTGGAAAGTGGCGACCCTCTAACAATGGGAGAAATTGAGCTGTGGGCCTGTAAATAGCAGTATGATGTCATTGGTAGCAGCCTGCTCAAAGCCCTAGAAACGGCCCCTAGTAACAGCGAACTTTCCTTCTTCTGTTCCCACCTTCTCTGCCAATAACTTCACTCATCTAATAGAAAAAAACACATTGAGCCACAATAAAACCTCCCGGTTCGAACTCTAAACCCTCTTTACAACAAACAGAAACCCATATCCACATTCCACACAGTAATTCCACCATCACAAAGACAACTGCAGAGCAACCCAGCATACCTGAATTAATAACTAAAAATAAATAAATAAATAAAATACACCAGCTTCATCTTTTCAAAATATTAAACCATAAAACCAAGACAAAACAGATCAATACATAACCAACAGTTAAAAACAACCTCAAAATGTGTAGGAAACAACAGACAACCTCAAATCAAACAAAAAAACAGGACAAGGTTTTAGAAGCAAAACCACAAACAAAGGTCTCATTATACATGGAGGAAGAGGAGGCAATAGAATTATCAGAGAAGGAATTTTAGAAGATATTTTTATAGAGCTATACAAGACCCTAAGGAAATCCCAAACAGAAGCAAGGAGAACACAGACAGTTCCCTGGAAGAACTCAGGAAAATCATTCAAGAACAAAATAATAAGATTAATGCACAATCAGAACTCATACAAAAACAGCAGTTAGAAATCCAGAAGTTGAATACCAAAATTACAGAATTACACAACATAGTAGAAGCACAAAAGAGTGGGTTAGAACTGGCTGAAGAATGCATATCCCAACTAGAAGACAAATCCCTGCACACCAGCCTGTATGAAGAAAAATCAGAACAAAGATTTAAGAGAAATGAAGAGAACCTAAGAATTATATGGGATGACATGAAAAGAAAACACATAAGACTCACTGGAATTCTGGAATAAGAAGAGGCAAAAAAAAAACCTCTGAGAAAATTGTGGAAGACCTGCTAATAGAAAATTTCCAACATATCATGGAAGAAGAAAAGATGTTTGTCCAAGAAGCTCATAGAACCCCACACAAGACAGATCCTGAGAAAAACACTGAGGCATATTATAATCAAACTCTCCAAAATGAAAGACAAAGAAAAAATTTTGAGAGCTGCCTGGGACAAAAGAAATATTACTTATAATAATCAAAGAGTTAGCCTAAGCTCAGCTTACTCAGCAGAAACCATGCAGGCAAGAAGGCAATGGGATGGCATATATAAAACACTGAAGGAAAAGAACTTCCAACCAAGAATCCTATATCAAGCCAAATTATCCATCAAATATGAGGGTGAAATCAAGGCATTCTCAGACAAACAGAAATTAAGGGATTTTGTAAAAACCAGACCAACCCTACAAGAAATGTAAGGAAGTTCTTTCAATAGAGAACCCACAACAGTGATCAACAAAATCAGGATACATGGCATCAACACTAAAAGCAAATCAGAAATAGATACTAAAAATAAGAGCATAAAACATTGTACTCTAAAAACCAAGGAAGTCAGTCAGCACATAACACAGCCACTAACCTATCAGAGGGAATAAAACTTCTAGGTACAAACTTCCAAATGGAGAGGAAAACAGGACAATGTCTTCACAGTATGCACTGCTCTAAAAATGTAGAGACAAGAATATACTCCAAGGTAACCACAGAGAAATGTAATAATCCCCCTAAGCAAATTCAGAAGGAAGGAAAACACATGGGTTTAATCAGCACAAAACCAACAATAAAGAAGAAAAGGGAGAAAGCATTAGCCAACAAACCGAACTCAGCACAGAAAAGTGTATGGACCAAGGAAACACCAACAGCACGACAAAAAATCACAATAGAACGACAGCAATCAATTCATACATATCACTAATTACACTCAATGTGAATGGACTAAATGCATGTATCAAGAGAAAGAGAGTGGCAGACTGGATAAGAAAAGAATCCCCACTGATATGCTGCCTACAAGAGAACCACTTTAGACACAAAGATAAAAACAAATTAAGAGTTAAAGGATGGAAAAAATATACTAAGCCAATGGAAACCAAAAAAAGCAGTAGTGGCAATATTAATTTCTGACAAAATAGACATTAAGGTGAAAAACATCAGAAGAGTTAAAGAAGGACATTATATGATGCTGAAAGGATCAATTGACAAAGAAGACATTACAATAATAAATATGTATGCACTCAATGAAAGTGCTCCAAAATACATGAAGCAAATATGAACTGAATTAAAAGGAATAATAGATAACTCTACAATAGTTGTAGGAGACTTTAACACGCCACTTTCAAAGAGGGACAGGCTAACTAGAAAAAAATCTCAACAAAGATACAGAAGAACTCAACAATACAATCAACCAACTTGACTTCATAGACATATACAGAGCATTTCACCCAACAAAATACAATTCACATTCTTCTCCAGTGCACATGGATCCTTCTCCAGAATAGACTATATGTTAGGACATAAAACAAGCCTCAATAAATTCAAAAACATTGAAATACTACAAAGCATCTTCTCAGACCACAATGCTATAAAATTAGAAATTAATAATAGGAAGAGCAAGGAAAAAGCCTCAAACATATGGAAGCCGAGCAACTCACTGTTCAAAAACTACTGCGTAATAGAACAGATAAAAACTGAAATAAAAAGAGTCCTAGAAACAAATGAGAATGAAGATACATCATACCAAAACCTATGGGACACAGAGAAAGTAGTACTCAGAGGATAGTTTATAGCAATAAATGCATACATCAAAAGACAACTAGAAATAGAACAACAAAAGAATCCTACAGTATCTAGAAGCAAGGAATAATAAAGATCAGAGCAGAAATAAATGAAACAGAAAACAAAACAAACAAACAAACAAAAAACAGAGAAAATCAACAAAACAAAAAGCTGGTTCTTTGAAAAAATTAATAAAATCGATAAACCATTGGCAGACCTAACAAAAGAAAAGAAGGAGAAGATCCAAATCACAAGAGTTGTAAACAAAAATGGTATCATCACAACAAAACCAACTGAAGTAAAAAAGATACTGACAGAATATTATGAAAAACTAGAATCCCAAGACTTACCTAAACTATCCCACTCAGAGATAGAAAACTTGAACAGACCTATAACAAAAGAAGAAATTGAGCAGGTCATAAAAAAAACTTCTCACAAAGAAAAGCCTAGGCCTTGATGGCTTCACTGGAGAATTCTATCAAATGTTCAGAGAAGAATTGACACCTATGCTACTCAAGCTATTCCAGAACATAGAAAAATATGGAATACTCTGAAACTCATTTTATGAAGCAAGCATAACACTAATACCAAAACCAGGGAAAGACACCACTAGAAAGGAAAACTACAGGCCAATATCCCTCATGAACATAGATACAAAAATCTTTAACGAAATCCTAGCCAACACTATCCAACAACATATCAAAAAAATAGTTTTAGTTCCTCTTTGCCAATTTGTACACCTTTTATTTCTCTTTCTTGCCTTATTGCCCTGGCCAGGAATTCCAAGACAATGCTAAATAGAAGTGATGATAAAGGGCATCCCTGCCTGGTTCCTGTTTGTAAGGGGAATGGCTTGAGTCTTTCTCCATTAATAATGATGTTGGCTGTTGGCTTCACATATATACCCTTTATTATGTTGAGGAATTTCCCTTCTATGCCTATTTTGCTGAGAGTTCTGAACAGGAATGGATGTTGGATTTTATCAAATGCCTTTTCTCCATCAATTGATACAATCATATGGTTCTTTTGTTTTGTTTATGTGGTGGATTACATTGATTGATTTTCTGATGTTGAACCACCCTTGTAAACTTGGTATGAGTTCCACTTGGTCTGGGTGTATTAATTTTTTGAGATGTTGTTGGATTCTGTTGGCTAGGATTTTGTTAAAGGTTTTTGCATCTATGTTCATGAGGGATATTGGTATTGCCCAAATTTCCTTCTGAGGAATGCCTGGTGGGAAAGCACAATAAAAAGTTTAAAAAAAGAACAAAAAACAAAAAACTGAAGTCAGAGTCCCATTGTCTGAGATTGCCATATAACAACTGAAAGGGAGAAAGATATGGCAGTCCACTTCTATAAAGATTAAAAGCAAAAACCCAACCACTGCCATGGAGTCAGATCTGACTTACAGCGACCCCTCCTTGGGTTTCCAAGGCAGTATCACAATGGAAGTAGACTGCCCAACTGTCCTTCCTGGGAGTGGCTGGTGAGTTTGAACCACCAGCCTTCTGATTAGCAGTCAAGTGCCTTAGGCACTGTGGTATCAGAGCTCCTTGGAAATCCTATAAGACAGTTCTACTCTGACTTACAGGGTTAGTAGTAGTTGGAATTGACTTGACAACAATGGGTAGATGATTCTAATTGTCCTTAGGGTTGAAAACCATGGTTTGGTTGAACTCTAATATCTGTGGTGTTTTTACTATACTATAGACTACTATAGGCATTGGACTAGTGACACAGACATTGCTGATCTGAGGGAACCCACTGTCTAAGGGAAAGAAAACTGTTACAATACACGGAGACAAGAGGGGATGCCCACCGATGCTTGAGGTTGTCTGGATGAACAGGAGACTCCTCACAGTAGATGATGCTTGAGCTGAGCTATGAGACAGTGGTAATATAACAGTATTACCTAGTACAGTTTTTCCATGTGGCAGGCATTGCTCTAAGCACTTATTAATATTAGTCTATTTAATCCTCATCATCACCCTATGAGTTGTTACCTGCCATTTAGTTGACCGCGACTCATGATGGTGCCATGTACAAGGGAAACAGAGCTACCCAATTCTGCAACATCTGCTTGATCAGTTGTGATTTGGACTGTTTTGATTCATAGAGTCTTCACTGGCTGATTTTCAGAAGTAGATCTCCAGGCCTTTCTTCCCAGTCCCTTTTAGTCTGGAAGCTCTGCTGAGGTCTGTTCAGCATCATAGCAGCATGTAAGCCTCCACTGACAGACGGACAAGTGGTTATTGTGCTTCAAGAACTCAATCAGGGCCTCCCACACAGAGTATACGAATTCATATTGAACCATCTTGCCCCTAGAGAAATGCATTTGCTAGTGAATTTTGAAGTGGAGAATGCTGTAGGAAGTCTCTCCAAGACTGGTAGGAACAAGGGTTTCTGTGGACAAATCTGTGCCCTACAGGGTGGGCCACTGAGAAAGATGCTGGTATCTGTCCAGCACTGAGTGCTCATTCAGTCAGAGAACTTGTACAACAGCCCAGAAGAGCCTAGCAATGAAGGGAATCTCTGAACTAAGGACTGGTCTCTCCTGATTTTCTGGCACTAGGATTCTTATATGGTTCCATTAAAAGCAGAGAGATCCTTTCCTGCCTAGGATCAACATTACTTTGGAAAGATAGGGATGAATGGTACTCAGAGTGTGTTTACCTGATTTTAAAAAAGAGAAATGTGACATTTCTCATATTTGAGTGTCAAGGAGTAATTCTCATTTGCTCCAGAGAAGAGAAGGAAAGCTTTTGTTGTTGTTATTGAGATTGGAGAGAAAGGTTTAAGGGTAAGGATAATCCAGATAAAATTGCCAGTGGAGCGCAGGACCAAAAAACCAAAAACCAAACTCACCGCCACTGAGTTGATTCCAACTATAGCGACCTCCATTAGGTTTCCGAGGTGGTAAATCTTTACGGAAGTAGATTGCCCCATCTTCCTTCCATGGAATGGCTGGTGAGTTTGAACCATCAGCCTTCGGTTACCAGTCAAATGCCTTAGATGCTGTGCCATCAGAGCTCCAGTGGAGGGCAAGATAGGGTGGTGAAATTTAAGCATAAGGAAGTTTTAGATGTGGCTGAGGTAAACCAAAGGAGTGTGAGGTCAGATTTGTAGCATCAATATAAATTGAAGTTGGAGAAGTATTAAGAGTGCTCAATAAAAATGAATTCCAAGTATTATAAAAAATGAAAAACCAAAACCAAAACCAAAAGCTCATTAAGAAATGGACACTTTTCTCTCAGGCATCAGCAGATCACACCTGTTGATTGCTTTGGTGTGAAAATGTATTAAATTTGTTTATTTATTTTTAGTCTTCACAAACACCAAAATTGTTTTCAACCTAGGCCTTATAATGAAATCAATAGATTAAAAGCTTAAATCTGTATTTTAGTTTAAATTTTTCTTTCTCAGACCACAGGACATCCCAGTTCTTGCACCTCATCCCAGGGATAGAAAGTTTACTTTTCTTTTTTTCCTCTAAATTTTTAAATTAATTGATTTGATGTAAGTTTAAGGACTATGTGAACAGATATTTATGTGAATAAAACAATGAAAGTGATATTGACCCTGACTGTGAGGTGGGAACCTTGTTGACTTTGCAAAGGTTCAAAGCCCCAGAAGCCTCATAGGAATTACAAGAGGCCTATTTTACTCACAAAAGGCAGAAAAATGTGCTAATCTTCATCTTGAGTCCAAAACAGAGATCTAATTTTATCTTTTGACCCAATGCAGAATAATCTTATATGGCCATAAATGTGCAAAATGACCTTCTTTTAGCCTCAACTAATTGCTGTACAGTAAACCAAACAAATCAAACCCACTACCATGGAGTCGATTCCAACCCCCCACTGGGTTTCTGAGGCAGTAAATGTCTATGGAAGTAGATTGCCCAGTCTTCCTTCCACGGAGTGGCTGGTAGGTTTGAACCGTCAACCTTTTGGTTAGAGTCTAATACTGTAGGCACTGCGCCACCAGAATAGTTCAGCTATTTCCTACTCTCGTGAAAAAGTACAAAGAAGAGTATAAAAAGTACCAGTTTCTTGAACTTTACACTGAATATTTTTATCATATTTGTTTCCAGACTTTATTTTTTGTAATGAAGTAAAATATTACAGCTAAACCTAAAGTGATGTTTGACCACCAATTTCATGCCCTTTTCCTGTTCCCTCAGTGCTACCATATGTTTTGTAGATATCCCTTCAATTTTCTTTTTTATACTCCCTTCGTGTATTTATTCGACTGCAATAACTATATAATATCATTTTGTGAGTGAGTTATTGCTTTCAGTTTATAGAAATGATGTCATATGATATATTTTGATTTTTCAGATTAACATTATTCATCAAATGTATCCATGCCGATACTGATAGATCTAGATCATTCTTTTTAAAACTTTACAGTGAGTGTATCTTATTTTATTCATCCATTTCCCTATTGCTTCAATAGTCTTTCTTTTTTTTCTTTTATTGTGATTTGGTTGAAGATTTACAGAGCAAATTCACTTTCCATACAGCAGTTCACATA
>NW_006921793.1:5848982-5862083 GCF_000298275.1 Orycteropus afer afer
ATTTCTAATTTTTCATTTATTTTGTCATTTTGTTCTTGTATATTCTTCCAAAATTCTTCTAAGGTTTTTTCTGTGTTTTCTTTGATCTGTCTATCAATTCTTTGAAGATACCTAAAGATAATTCTTTTGAATTCCTTATCAGAGAGTTCCAATGCTGCTTCTTCTTCAGGGATGTGTTCTGAGTCTATCCTGCTGCCTTGTTTCTACCACTTTATCCTGCTTCTTTGTGTGGACTGTGATGGTCTGTTGTCTCTGAGGCATCATGGCATTGTTGTATTTAGATCTCTGTTAACTGTGAAGAGCAGCCAAGAGTGATTCAGGCTCTTCTTGGTGTTTTTTTTATCATTGACCCATTGGTGGAGAAGGAGGTAGTGGCTCTCACTCAGTAAGTGAAGTTGCAGGAGGTGTGGGTGTAGTTGTGTCTTATGCAGATTGTTGTTGTCTCCCACTCAGTTAAACACAAATTACAATTGAATATCCATCAAAAAACTAAAAGCACATGGACAAAAATCACACCATGTAATCACACCGGAACAGTTGCCATAAAAAGAAAAAAGAGGAAAAGAAGAAGAAAACAAGAAAACCTGTAATGTCTGGGGATAGGCACTAAGAGAAAAAAAGTAGAGAAAGATAATAATGAAGGAAAAACATGGGAAAAATGCAAAAAGAAAAAACAAGGAATGTGGTTTACCACAAGAAAAAAGAGGAAAAAAAAGAAAAAAGAAAAAAGCAAGAACTTCAAATAAAAAAAAAAAAAATTCAGTCAGGAACAGAGAAAAGAAAAAATGCTGAAAACTAGGACCTGGGAGGGGAAGATTCATAATAATGGTTAAAAGGACAAAAGTATTAACAATAATAGTTTTTTTAAAACAGACAGATACAGGCAAACTAATCACCAGAAAAAAAAAAAAAAGTGAAAAATAAATAAATAAAAATAAAAAAAGAGAAAAGGAAAAAGAATCGTTGGAGGACAGGGTAGGGCACCCTGGCTCTGTCTGAGAACACAGACTGTGATGGAGTTACTGTGGGTCCAGAAGGTAGGTGGGAGTGGGGGATGGCTGCACCTCCATTCACCAAGCCGGTGTCGGGTATAAGAGTAACAAGAGGAATGTCATACCTTTTCAGTCTTGCAGGTCCAGAGTGTCTTTGGGGTTGCTGGAAAGGAGAACGTGTTCTTATGCCCCAGGAATCTGTGAGTGCACTGTCTCTTTAAATATCCAAAATAGTCAAGCCACTTTGAAACCTTCAAAATGGTGGCACCCTCTTGACCAGCAGAAGTTCACAGCTCAGCCTGCCTTTCTCTTCACCTTCTCTGTTTATTTCCCAGCCATCGTGAACAGTCCTCTGTGCAGTCCCTGGCTAGCAGGGCTGATCTTTCGGTTAATTCTTAGGTCCTATCACCACCTGGGAATCTCCAAGCTGTCTGTGCCGTCAGGATCACTCAGGATCGCTGCCAGGCTTCAGCTCCATATGTCTCTTTCTTTTTGGTATTTTCATGCAAATTCTTCTGCTAGTTGGGGTTTAGTCCACTTCTATATCCTTCCCTTCAAGGCTCAGGGGTCCAGGATTATCTTCTGTGTCTTTGTTAATTGGTTTCCCTTTTCTTTGTTGAAGAGGTCTGTGCAGTCTTTCTGCCTAGTCTGCCATCTTGCCAGAACCTCTGCTTCAATAGTCTTGTTATTATAAGCAATATTGCAACAAACATCCTTATACTGGTCTACTTCTGCAATTCTGTGGCAAGTTCTCAATGTTATATACTGGAAATAGAATTGGTAGGATGCAGGTTAAGCACATTTTCATTTTTTTTTTTCAGAGCTTACCAAACTATCTGTACCAAATCATCCTTCTAAGAAGTAACTTAAGGTGTCAGAAACCCATTTCCCTCCAAGCAAAAAAGTTCAATAATATGGAATCATCTGAATCCAGACTTTCTACAGGGTTCATTCCCATCATGCTCAGAATAAATCCTATACACTTTGCAATGACCAACAGAGTTCTAACAGTCAAGTCTTGTCCATTTCTCCACCCTCAACTTCATCCCTGACTGCTTACTTTGTTATAGCTATCCTGGTTTTCTTTCTGTTTTTTCACATTCTTCACATTCTTATCTCAGAGATTCTGCATTTGCTTTTACATCAGACTAGAACACCCTTCACTCAGATTTTCTCATGGCTAGTTCCATCATTTTTTTTTTTTAAGGTCTCTGCTAAAATAGTTCTCTAGTAGTGATGCCTTCATGGATTGTCCTACTCAAAACACACTCCTCCTTTCCCCCCAACACACACACAACCCTAATTCCCTAAGCCATCCTACTAGTCACTATCCTTATTCCATTTCATTTTTAATTCATAGCACTTATCACTGTCTGACACTGTATTATGTATTTGTTTGTGTATTGCCCCTCTGCACCACCACACACACACCCAAATGTGTGCTCTGTGTTGCCAGGGACATGGCCTCCTTCTTTAACAGCTGTATCTCTGGTAACTAGAATAGTGCCAGTTAGTAAGTGCTCTATATACGTGTGGTTTCCATGAGTCATAGTCCACTTAATGGCAACTAACAACAACTACAACAACCCATCAATGTTACACATTATCTATTAATTCTCTATTACGGTAGAGAAAGATTTACTTTTTTATCCTGCTTCCTGGCCCCATCATCCCACTATAGTTATATTACAATATTGGGTTGAATGAATATGTGCAATTTACTTTTTCTTAAGTATTTTAATTGTAATAAATAAGAAAAATTAATTTTCTTAATTATTGGGAAAACTGGCAGGACAATATTACTTGACCTTTCTAAGTGCAGGTCTCGACGGCTGGGGCAAGTTGCTTGTCATGTGGAAAAGGAAAAAAATTGTATCCTGAGAATAGGAGAACATGGAAAAAATGAGTGAGAATGGCTGAGTGAGTAATATTTGTTGCTTTTTCCAAAGCCATCAATTAGATACCGTACTCCTATACTCTAAGGTGTAGTAGGTGAGGAGGCCAAAAGAGGCTACTTGTATTCTTTGTATATCTTTGCCTCTTGTTGTTGTTGTTATGTGCCGTCGAGTCAGACCTGACTCATAGTGACCCCTCCTTGGGTTTCCAAGGCGGTATCACTATGGAAGTAGATTGCCCAACCTTCCTTCCAAGGAGTGGGTGGTGGGTTTGAACCGCCAGCCTTCTGGTTAGCAGTCAAGTGCCTTAGGCACTATGCCACCAGAACTCCCTCTTTGCCTCTTAGAGAATGGAAAGGAAACTCTCTTCTTAATGGAAATCTGAGGCAGGTGAATGAATACTCCCTGCTATACAATCCAAATGATTAGAATATTTGTGACCTTGCAGCAAGAATTTGTACTCAGCTACTAACCTTAGGGTTGGTGGTTCAGATTCATCCAGTGATGTTGTGGCAGAAAAGCCTGGTGATCTGTGCTTCCTTAAAGATTACAGCCAAGAAAACCCTATGGAGCAGTTCTACTCTGTGACACATGGGGTTGCCATCAATCAGAATCAACTTGACAGCCATGGGTTATTTTTAGCAGTAATGATTGAAACATAGCCATATGCCAGGACCTAACTCTCCCATGCGCATTTAGGTCAGGTGACACTTCTATTCAGAGGTGAATATTGCAAGTAGATGCCGAGGAATTATCAGCTCAGAACATTCATCGTGAAGGGTGAGGTAGGTCAGATTCCACAGCCGTTTGGCCTTTGAATTGGTCTCCACCATTAATCTGCCATGTTCAGTGTCCTGCTAAACAATAGACTTTAAAAATGATGCACACACAGCCTTAAATTTGCTGAGCTATTCTCATACTCAGCCGAGCTCATTTCAAAGCATTCAGACTGTACCACAATTAGCTGCTGACATGATCCCAAAATAATATAAAGCCAGGCCACTAATTATACACTGAAAGAAACTATGTATAGAAAGCTGATTAACTTGTGGGGTGGTGCAATTTTCCAAACTGGGAACATTTCAAACAGGATGGTGGTGTTCATGTTGGTATGGATGAAAATCTAACTGCAAATCCTTAGCTAAATATTTAACAACATCCTGTTCTAAAAGCAGCAAACACCTCTTGAGAGTTTTTGGGTCATAGGATAAAAAGGGTCAGATCTTTCCCAAATTTATCTGTAGGTGGCACTCTATGAGTAGTCAAGGGAAATTCTAGCCTAACTTAGCAACCTTATAAAATGACCACAAGGCACCATTCATGGTTGTCATCATCATCATCATCATCATCACCATTGTCATCATAGTAATTATTTTCACAATCATGGTTAACACCATTCAGTTATGAACTAATTATGAGGAGTGTAATTATAGCCCTCATTTTCCTCTACTCTGAAACTGCAAATATCTACTCCAAGTTATATGAATCTCAAATGTATATGAATTTGGCTTTGGGATTCCCACCTTTGGGCCTTTGCTCCTGGGGTGTCCCTTAACTGGGATATCCTGCCTTACCCTCACCCTGCCTTGCTTTGAGGGCATGTCTTGCTTGAGTTACCACCACTGCACTCAGGCTTCTGAGATGCAGTCAGGGAGGGCTTTTATGAAGCATATGATCTTTGCCTAAAGAAGCTTTTGCCTGCTTTTCCATCACTTTTTACCCTAATGCCTTTTCTTATCCCTTCTAAAGTCAGTCTAAAAACAGTCTTAAACAACTTTCTCCTGGGCTTCCCTTTATACACGCTTGACTCCCCACACCGCTCTCCAGAATGGAAGATAGCTCCTACTCACCTTTTCTTGTCGTCTTTGACAACAGTTACCTGCTTTGCCTCTGTGCATAGAGGTTTTCTGCTATCACTCCCTTGACATTGCTTATGAGCACCTAGAATTCAAGGGCCTTGTCTTGTTGATTGTTACATCCCGAACATAGTAAGTTCTCAACAAATATTTATTGACTGAATGAGTGAAAGAAAGAGAAGATAAAGTAAAAATTTCCAGAATGTACTTCCATAAAGGTAGGGTTGCAGAAAGGAAGAAATATTTCTTATCCTCTTTTTACTAAAATGTTTACCCTGATTTTAGGGATTTTCTCAGTGTAGGGAGAAGAAAGGAGAAGCTAAGAGAAAGCATGTTCTTTGAGGAGAGAAAGTTATATTATCCCCTGCTGAGAAGGTCATGTTGGATACTGTCTTAGTTTCCTAGTGCTGCTGTGACAGATATACCACGCATGGATGCTGTGGTAGTTATGCTTGTGTGTCAACTTGGCTGGGCCTGGTTCAGTGGCTGGGCAGCTGGTGGTAGCTATTCCACATGATGAGACTGGCAATCAATTCCATGGTGGGATCTACCACAAGTAGCTGAATAGCTGCTTTGGGTATGTGGTCTGCTTCCTGTATGTAAAGAGAAGCTTTGAGAATGGTCTCTAGCCTATAGCATGCTTGGACCCTGCATGTAGCCGTGTCATTGCTCAGCAGCCTGCCATGCTCTGTCGACCTTGGGACTTACAATGGACTTAAGTTAATGTCCTGCTGCGTGGTTTGGTAATATTGGGACTGTGCCTTTTTACTTGGCAACCTTGGGGCTTCTCAGCCTTAGTAGCCAGCAGCTGTCTGAGTGAAGATATGCCTCCAGCTTCAGTGGGCCAGGAGCAGGAGGTAGAGATGGACCCCAAGGTTGAGGGGCTATCACCCAGCACCTAGAGCCTGATACTTTGAACTTGGACTGTCAGAGTGGCACTAGGTAACCAGAACAGGTGCCTTTAAAGAACAGAAATTTATTTTCTCATAGTTCAAGAGACCAGATATCCGAACTCAGGGCATCAGCTCTAGGGGAGGCTCTGTCTCTCTCTGTTGGCTCTGGGGGAAGATATTTGTGTTTTTCAACTTCTGTAGCCCCAGTGGTTCTTGGTTCTTTGGTGATCTTCACATGGCATCTATCTTCTTGCATTTGTGCATCTTGGCTCTGTGTTTATACTGTTTCTTATAATTCAAAGGTGATTAGACTTAGGACACTCCCTACACTGTTAGGGCTTCATTAAAAAAAACAAAGAAAACACTATTTTAAAGCAGAATCAAACCTTCAGATATGTTGTTATTAGATGCTGTCTGGTCAGCTCCAATTCATAGCAGCCCTATGTACAACAGAATGAAACACTACTTGGTCCTGCACCATCCTAATTGTTGCTATGTTTAAACCTATTGTTTCAGCAAGTGGTCAATCCAGCTCATTGAAAGTCTTCCTCTTTTCACTGACCCCCCACTTTACCAAGCATGTCCTTCTCCAGGGACTGGTCCCTCTTGATAACATGTCCAAAGTATGTGAGATGATATCTCACCATCCTCACTTCTAAGAAGCTTCTGGCTGTACTTCTTCCAAGACAGATTTTTTCATTCTTCTGGCAGTTCATGGTCTAGTCAATATTCTTTGCCAACACCATACTTCAAAGGCATCAATTATTCTTTGGTTTTCCTAATTCATTATCCAGCTTTCACATGCATATGATGCAATTGAAAATACCATGGCTTGGGTCAGGCACACTGTGGTAGTTAAGGTGATGTGTCAACTTGGCCGGGCCTGGTTTTGAGTATCTGGGCAGCTGGTGGTAGTTATTCCCTATGATGTGACTGGCAATCAACTTCATGGTGAAATCTGCTGCGAGCAACTGAGTAGCTGCTTTAGGGATGTGATCTGCTTCCCGTATATGTGGAGAAGCTTTGGGAATGGTCTCTAGCTTTTGGCACACTTGAATTCTGCATATAGCCAAGTTGCTATTCAGCAGCCTGAAATGCTCTGCTGATCTTGGGACTGTTAATGGGACTTGAATCAATGGCTTGCTGTGTGGTTTGCTAATATTGGGACTGTGGCATTTTATTAGTTGACCTTGGGTTTTTCAGCCTCAGCAGCCAGTAGCTGTCTGAGTAAAGAAAGCCTCCAGCTCCAGTGGGCTGGGAGCCAGATGCAGAGCTGAAGCCTAAGGTCAAGGGGCTTTCACCCAGCCCCTAGAGCCTGGCACTTTGAACTTGGACTTCTAACCTTCAAAACTGTAAGAGACTAAATCCCCATTTGTTAAAGCCATCCCATTCATAGTAACCAAAACACACACCTTAGTCTTCAAAGTGACATCTTTGCTCATTAATAAGTTACAGAGATCTTTTGCAGAAGATTTGCCTAATAATGCAATATGTCATTTGCTTTCTTGACTGCTGCTTCCATGGGCATTGTTTGTGGATCCAAGTGAAATGAAATCCTTGGCAACTTCAATCTTTTCTCCATTTGTCATGATGTTTCTTATTGGTCCGTGGGTATTGGGTTAGGACTCCAACACATATTTTGGGGTGACATAATTCAACCCATAATAGACACCTAGCCCTCAGAAATATCCATTGTTTTCTTGTTGACAGAGCCCTGAATTTGTGGCTTTCTTCTCACACACTGCCCAGTTCCAAGGATGAATCATGATTGATTGGCTTAAGTGATAGCTTTATTTACAACGCCAGGGAATGAGTTAGGCCTGAATTCTGGCTAATGAGATCTGAGGGGATCTTATTAGGAGATGTTGGGACAAATCTTCCTTACTAAAACAAAGAAACCTATGGGGTAAAGAATGCTCCTATTCTTGACTAGGAGTTGTTGGTTGATGTGTGACACCTGGAACATCTGTGGCCACTTTGTGGCCTGAAGAGGAGAACTTACTTTTATGCTTATGAATTAAAAGTCTCTGGCTCTTGAGAACATTGTGGAATCATGGATTTGATTATCCTTGGTCTACCTTCCTTCTATACTTACTGTGAAATAATCAATTCCTTATCATTTACACTTTCTTTAGTGGATCTTCTATTTCTTATGGTCAAAAGTATCACAATTTATATACCTCACAAACTTTTCTGTAGTGTTTTCTCAATTATTTCCCCAATATCAATTGAGACCCTTCCCTAAATTGTGGAGAGGCAGAAGGGTTGGTTCAGTGGGGAGGGATTGAGGGAAGAGAGGGGTGGAATGTGCTGAGTAGCTTCCCTTTGCCCTTCTGACCCTACTCTCCATTCTTGTGCACCTTGCCCTCTGCTCTGAAAGGCTGACCTATAGGAACTCTTTCTGTCTTCTTCTCTTAATGAGAAGGGTAATATTCAGCAGCTTTTTTTTTTTTAATTCCTCATTGGGGGAAAAAATGACCTTTTACATATTTATTTACTAGACATGTAGAAAATATTTAGTTATCATCTATTACTTCAAGTATACCTTTGTCCTTCACAGCATAACATCATAAGTTTTAAAAATATTTTATTGAAATATAATTTATGTACAGTGAAATACACAAAACTAAAGTGACATGGGTCAATATATGTATATATATGTTGTTGTTGTTATGTGCCATCCAGTCGGACCCAACTCATAATGACCCCTCCTTGGGTTTCTGAGGCAATATCACTATGGAAGTAGATTACCCAACCTTCCTTCCGAGGAGTGGCTGGTGGGTTTGAACCTCCAGCCTTCTGGTTAGCAGTCAAGTGCCTTAGGCACTATGCTACCAGAGCTCCTACACACACACACACATATATATATAGTGTGTGTGCAGTGTTTCCTCCCTTCCCCTCCCACCCCTAGTAACCAACAAAGAAAGTTTTCCTCCATACTAATCTTTCCTTGGCTTTTTACAATAATGAGCTAATACTATATTTGTCCTTCTATGATTTACTTATTTCACTCAGCATAATGTCCTCCAGGTTCATCCATGTTATGCGGTGTTTTGCAGATTCTACATTATTCTTTAGTGTTGCATAGTATTCCATCCATTGTGTGTATGTACTATAGTTTGGTTACCCATGTTTCTATTGATGGACATGTGAGTTGTTTCCATCTTTTTGCTATTATAAATAGTGCTGTGATGAACATGGATGTGCATATATCCTGTTCTTTTCCTGGCTCTCACTTCTTTAGGATATATACCTGGTAATGGGATTGCTGGATCAAATGGTATTTCTAATTCTAGCTTTTTAAGGAATCACCATACTAATATTCAGCTTTTTTTTTTTTTTTTTTGTGATTTGGGTGAAAATTTACAGAGCAAATTCACTTTCCATACAGCAGTTCACATACACTTTGTCTCATGACATTGACTACAATTTCCTACAATGCAACAGCTCCCCTCCTACTTCCTCCCAATAGTTACCTCTTCCCTATGTCCATCCCTCCATGCACTGTTTTCCTGTGCATAAACAGCCCTTCTTTCTCCCATGATTGTTCTCTCCAAGGGTGGTATCTACCTCAGGTAAATGTTCAACTCAAATGCCTGTCTTTTGTTTGGCCAGAAGCCACAGGTGTGGGTTCAGTTGCAGACCTGAAGGGCAGCTAGGGGCCATAGTCTCAGTGGTTCCACCAGGCTCTATCAGACAAGCAAACCTGGTCCTCCCCCTTTTTTTCCCAAATGATTTTCAGTTTTGTTTCACATTGTTCTCTCTCTCTATCCAGGATCTCCTACATAGATCCCACTCTGAGTGGTTGACAGTGGTAGCCAGGCACCATCTAGTTCTTCTGGTATCATAGTCATATAGGCTGAGGATCGCATGGTGTACCAGTTGCTAGGACTAATTGTTTCTATGAATTTTTGGTTTTCTTCATTCTTCTTTGCTCTGGATGAGGAGAGACCCATCATTGCATCTAGATGGCAGCTTGCAAGCTTTTAAGATCCCAGTTGCTACTCACCAAAGTAAGAGGTGAAACAATGTTTTGTGTAGTATGTTATGCCAATTGAGCTTGATGTCCCCTGCAACTATGGTCCTGAGCCTACAGGTTCAACTACTCAGTCTCTCTGGGTAGCTGGCTGTGACAAAGAAGTGACCACAACCTTGCCCCTTGTAGCTCTACTATACACCTAGGAATTTAGATCATACAAATAAACTTATAGGACCACTGTCTGACAATCCCATAGATGGTCTTGGGTACACTCCCCACTTCATAGACATACCTACTAGTTCAGGCTGTCCACTCCTCTGTCCACCCATATACCCATGTTTGCCTTCACTGACAATACAGTACTGTATGTGCAAAAGAATTCCTCTTTGTTGTCTGTACCTCCCATGCACCTCTCTATGTCATTCTCTTCCTCAATATTCAGTGTCTTTTTGAGTTTCCGAATTATAGGTCAACTTATTATTTTCTCACAGATTCCTCATCAAATACATGTAACCTATAATCTCTCTTTTAACTTTACCCAAAGAGGAATCAAAATTTGAGGGGCTTATAATTTTATTCCATGGATCAGTTGGCATCCTAACATGAAACAGATGGCTCATTCAAATTTGAATAATTCAAAGAAGGCTTATTTATGAAGAGTTTATATTCACAAGTATGGGCAGGATGATGGGCGACCACAGAGCTTGTCAGAAAGTACCAGATTCTCTGCTTGAATCCACCTCAAGCAAATTCAAATCCAAAATCAATTAGAGCCTAGTTCTTCCCAGAGTTTTGTTGGATCAAATGTCCCCTACAAAGCCGTCAGCCAAATTCTTCTCTTTCTTCAAGTAGGACCTCAACTTACATATTTTCCTGCAAAGTTTCCCTGTCTTTAGTTACTCAGCACTTTATGATCTTTCACTTATAGTTGTACTTACATTGCGGGTCATGTTCAACCTGTCTTGAGTGGAGTCCCTTGGTGATATAAACAGTTAACATGTTCAGCTATTGAGCGAAAGGTTGGAAGTTCAATCCACCCTGTATTGCCTTGGAAGAAAGTCCTGGAGATCTTCTTCCAAAAAAATCAACCATTGAACCCTAGAGTGCACAGTTCTACTCTGACTCACTCTGGAATCAATTCAATAGTACTGCTTGCTTAGGGGACTAGGAACATCTGATCTTTATAAAACCTATCAAGAAACTGAATAATGCCCCCCTTACAACACATATGAAACCTTATTTTTAATTTTAAAACAACTTTCCTTATTGAAGTATAACAGACATATAGAAAAGTGCCACAAGATGTACAACTTGGTGAACTTTTTCATAAAATGAACATGCCCATATATTACCACTCAGATTAAGAAATAGAACATTGTCAGTAGCCTAGAAGCCCTCTTTGAGTTACTCTCAGTCACTAAGAAAATGTAACTACTGCCCAGACCTCTATTCCCATAGATTTTGCCTATTTTTGAAATAATGGAATAATGGTAAGAAGTCTTTGTGTCCACTTAACCCACCAGCCACTCTGCAGGAGGAAGATGGGGCAATCTACTTCTGTAAAGATTTTCCACTTTGGAAACTGAGTGGGTGTCACTGTGAGTTGGAATTGACTGGATACAGTGAGTTTGGTTTGGTTTTCTCTTGCAGAGTATTATATTTATGAGATTTATCCATGCAATTGTATGTAGCAGTAGTTTGTTCATTTCCATTGCTGTATAGCATTTCATTGCTGTGCTCTGTCATATGCAAGCAACACAATCTTATTTATCTATCTATTCTACATTGATGGCCTTGGTGACAGAAATAATGCTGGAGGTCACATGATAGAATTTTACAAGACCAACAACTTATTCATTGCAAATACCTTTTTTCAATAACACAAATAGCAGTTATACATGTGGACTTTGCCAGATAGAGTACACAGGATTCAGATTGCCTGCATCTGTGGCAAGAGGTGATGGAAAAGCTCAATATCTTCAGCCAAAACAAGGCCAGGAAATGATTGTGGAACAGACCATCAGATGCTCATATGCAAGTTCAACTTGAGATGAAGACAATTAAAACAAGTCCACAGGAGCCAAAATATGACCTTGATAATATCCCTCCTGAATTTAGAGACCATTTAAAGAATAGATTGGATGCATTGAACACCAATGATTGAAAACCAGAAGAATTGTGGGATGACATTAAGAACATCATCCATGAAGAAAGGAAGAGGTCAAAGTACAAGAAAGAAAGAAAAGACCAAAATGGATGTCAGAAGAGACTCTGAAACGTACCCTTGAGCAGAGAGTAGCTAAAGCAAATGGAATAAATGACAAGATAAAAGAACTGAACAGAAGATTTCAAAGAGTAGCTTGAGTAGACAAAGCCAATTCTTATAATGAAATGTGCAAAGACCTGGAGTTAGAAAACCAAAAGGGAAGAACATGCTCAGTATTTCTCAAGCTGAAAGAACTGAGGAAAAAATTTAAGCCTTGAGTTGCACTATTGAAAGATTCTATGGGCAAAATATTGAATGATGCAGGAAACAGCAAAAGAAGATGGAAGGAATATACAGAGTCACTGTATGAAAAAACTGGTCGATCTTCATCCATTTCAGAGGTGGCATATTTTCAAGAACCAATGGTATTAAAAGAAGAAGTCAAAGCTACACTGAAGGAATTGGCAAAGAACAAAGCTCCAGGAATTGATGGAATACCTATGGAGATGTTTCAAAAATGGATGCCCCACTGGAGGCATTCACTTGACTATGCTGAGAGATTTGGAAGACAGCTACTTGGCCAGCTGACTGGAAGAGATCCATATTTGTACCCATTCCAAAGAAAGGTGATCACACAGAATGTAGAAATTATTGAGCAATATCATTAATATCACATGCAAATAAAAATCTTAAAGAAGATATTTCAAAAATGGTTGAGCAATATATTGACAGAAAACTTCCAGAAATTCAGACTGGATTCAGAAGAGGAAGTGGAATGAGGGGTATCATTGATGATGTCAGATGGATCTTGGCTTAAAGCAAAGAATACCAGAAAGATGCTTACTTGTGTTTGACTATGCAAAAGCATTTGATTGTGTGGATCATAACAAATTGTGGGTAACATTAAGAAAGGGAATTCCAGAACACTTACATATGGAACCTGTACATGAACCAGGAGGCTGTCATTTGAACAGAACAAGGGGACACTGCATGGTTTAAAATCAAGAAGGTAGTGCATCAGGGTTGTATCCTTTCACCAAACTTATTCAATCTATATCCTGAGCAAAAAGTCCAAGAAGCTGGACTATATGAAGAAAAACATGGCATCAGGATTGTAGAAAGATTCATTAACAACCTGTGATATGCTGACAGCACAACTTTGCTTGCTGAAAATGAGGATGACTTGAAGCAATTACTGATGAAGATTGAAGAATACAGTCTGCAGTATGGATTACATCTCAATATAAAGAAAACAAAAATCCTCACAACTGGACCTATAA
>NW_006921793.1:5862253-5867960 GCF_000298275.1 Orycteropus afer afer
GAGCTGGACAATGAATAAGGAAGACTGAAGAAGAGTTGATGCTTTTGAGTTGTGGTGCTGGCGGAGAATGCTGAAAGTACCATGGACTGCTAAAAGGGCTAACAGATCTGTTCTAGAGGAAGTGCAGCCAGAATGCTCCTTGGAGGTAAGAATGGCCAGACTTCATCTCCCATACTTTGGTCATGTTGTCAGAAGGGACCATTCACTGGAGAAGGATGTCATGCTTGGTAAGGTAGAGGGTTGACGAAAGAGGGGAAGGCCCTCATCAAGATGGATTGACACAGTGGCAGCGGCAATGGGCTCAAGTATAGCAGGGATCATGGAGCTGATGCAGGATTGGGCAGTGTTTTGTTCTGCTGTGCATAGGTTCACTATGAGTCAGAGATGACTAGACAGCACCTAATAACAACAACAACTGTTGATGGACTTTTGGATCGTGTTTAGTTTTTAGTAGCATGAATGATATGATTAAGCTATGTACATTGCTATTTTTGTACATGCCTTTTGGTGCACATGTGTTTTCATTTCTGTAGATTGTATACATATAAATACATACATACACCCCTGTGCAAATATACACTTAGGAGTAGACCTTCTGGGTCAGAGGGGATGTATAAGTACAGCTTTAATAAATACAGGCAGTCCCAGGATTATGAGCAAGTTCCATTCTTAAATTTGCCTTAAGTCAAATTTGTACATTAAGACAGAGCAGTTAGGTACAGTTCATATCTAACATCAGTTTGTCTTAGTATATGATATGTAGTGTACCTTTATATGCATTACAAATATTAAGGAAACAAATCCAAATACACTAAACCATCTTTAACATAATACAATAATAATAATAATGCTCTGATGTGTGTCACAAAGTAGTGTCCGTTTGTTATTATGAACCATTGTACATACTTTGAATTTTTAATATAACAGGCTTTACAGGGGTTGGTTTGTAACTATGGGCTGTATATGAGTCAGATATTTGTAACCCAGGGGTTGCTTGTACTGACAAATGATTTTGCAATGTGGTTGCACCATTTGACACTCCTATCAACAGGTATGTGAATTCCAATTTCTTCACATCTTCACCAACATTTGCAATCAATAGACTTAAATTTTAGCCATTTTTGGTAGTTAAGGTTGTGTCTCAACTTGGCTGGACCTGGTTGAGTGGTTGGGCAGCTGGTGGTAGTTATTCTCCATGATGAGACTGGCAATCAGCTCTGCGGTGGGATCTACCACACGCAGCCGAATAGCTGCTTTAGGGATGTGGTCTGCTTCCTGTATATAAGAAGCAGTTTTGGGAATGTTCTCTAGGTTATGGCACGCTTGAACCCCACATGTAGCTGAGTCATTGTTCAGTAGCTTGTCATGTTCTGCTGATCTTGGGACTTTTAATGGACTTGAGTTAGTGGACTGCTGTGTTGTTTGGTAACATTGAGTCTGTGTCTTTTCATTTGTCAACCTTGGGTTTGTCAGTCTCAGCAGCCAGCAGCTGTCTGAGTGAAGAAAACTCCCAGCTTCAGTGGACCAGGAGCAGGAGGCAAAGCTGAAGCCCAAGGTTGAGGGGCTTTCTCCCAGACCCTAGAGCCTTGCTCCTGGAACTTGGACTTCTGGCGTCCAAAATAGTAAGAGAATAAACTCCTGTTTGTCAAAGCCATCCCATTTATGTATTTCTATTAGAGTGGCACTAGGTAACCAAAACACCATTCTTTTGGGCATTTCACTGTATTTAGTTTACATATCCCTGATAATTAACAAGATTGTACACCTTTTCATATCATTACTATCTCTTTTAGATATGTTCTTTTGTGATGTGTTATGATTGTTAACCTTAACTTTTTGTTTGTTTGTTTGTTTTAACCATTAGTTTAATAGTGGTGGCTTTAAAAAAAAAAATCAGTAGACTTTCCTCAGAAGGAAGATCTACTTATGTACTTATATAGCGATACCACCTTGGAAACCCAAGGAAGGGTTGCTATGAGTCAAATCAACTCAACAGCAGTGAGTTTGGTTTTTTAGCTTTTAGAACAGTTTTAGATTTGTACAAAATTTGGCAGTTACTACCAAGAATTTCCATATATCTCCTACAAATTATTTTCTTCATTATTAACCTCTTATATTAGTATGGCACAGTGATTAAGCCCTTGGCTACTAAACAAAAGTTCAGCAATTTGAATCCACCGGCCACTCTGCAGGAGAAATATGTGGCAGTCTTCTTCCATAAAGATTTACACTCTAGTAAACCCTATGGGACAGTTCTACTCTGTCCTACAGGGTGCCTATGAGTTAGCATCTATTCAGTAGCAATGAGTTTGGTTTTGGTTATACTTAATTCAGATTTCCATAGTTTTTCCTTATTATTATTATTATTATTTTCTGTTCCAGGATCTCATCTGGGATACCACATTACACTTAGTAATCATGCTTCCTTCAGCTCCTCGGCTATTACAATTTCTGACTTTTCTTGTTTATGATGAACTTCCCAGTTTTGAGGAACACTGGTCAGGTATTTTTAAAGGTGGTCCTTTATATTTTTTCATGATGAGACTGGGATTGCTGGGAGGAAGATCACAGAGGCACAGTGCCATTTTTATCATATCATATGATGAGTATATACTATCAATACAATTTATAATGATGTTGACCTTGATCAGCTGGTTGAATTGTCTGTAGAACATCATTTTGGGTGTTGTTGAACAAAGGGATGAGTTGTAAGTAGTGCAAATTATGCACAAGCCATGTGCATTAGGACTATGTAGCTATCTGCCATTGATTGAAAACAAACAACAATACAAAAACTATCCTTCACCACAGATAGCTTGAGAAGTTCTAGACTTCTATATGTATGTGAGCCAATTAATTTCCCTATTCTTTAAGACAACATTAATTTCATTTTCTGTATTCACAAAAGCATCCTGATATATGAGTGAATACAGGAAATAAACAAAATACCATATCAATACTATATGAAGAGAAACTAGTCCAATTCAGTTTCACCTTATGGCAACTCCATGTGTTTCAGAGTAGAACTGTACTCCATAGGGTTTTAATTATTTACTTTTCTTTATGTTATTGTTGAGAATGTACACAGCAAAACATAGACCAATGGAACAATAGAAATATCATAATTTAGTGATGTGGATTACATTCTTTGATGTTGAATACATTTTTGTGCAACCTTTCTCACCCTTCTTTTCTGAGTTGTTCCTCACACGTTAACATAAACTCACTGCTCCCTAAGGTTCCTATCTAATCTTTCAAGTTGTTATTGTCAATTTGTTCACGTATAGATACACCTTAAAAGAGTATAATGCTAAAGGCAAACATTCTTTATAGTTAAACTCTCATTTGATTTTACAAAGACTTTAGGGGATATTTTTGGTTTAAGGTTTAAAGATTATTTCAGGGCAATAGTTTTGCAGATTCATCCAGCCGTTGTGGCTTTAGAAAGTAAGGAGTCTGTGAGAATTTAAAATTCTGTTCTACATTTACCCCCTTTTGATCAGGATTCTTCTATAGAATCTTTGATCAAATGTTCAGTAATGGTAGCCAGGCACCATATAGTTCTGGTCTCATGGCAAGAGGAGGCAGTTGTTCATAGAGGCAATTAGCCACAAATCTATTTCCTCCTCCTATTCTTAACTCTTCTTCCTCTGTTGCTCTCTGCTTTGGTCATGTAGTCAGAAGGGACCAGTCCCTGGAGAAGGATAATATGCTTGGTAAAGCAGAAGGTCAGAGAAAAAGGCAAGACCCTAAACAAGATAGATTGACACAGTGGCTGCAACGATGGACTCAAGCATAGCATGAATTGTGAAGATGTCACAGGACCAGGCAGTGTTTCATTCTATTGTATATAGGGTCACTATGAGTCAGAATTGACTTGATGGTACCTAACAACAACAACAACACAATTAAAAAAAAAAAAAAAGAAGAGGACTTTTGGAAGAACTGCCTGGTGTTGAAGTATGAAGCAGATGGGATGTTCTAGAGAACAACTAGAGAGCTTATTTTGGCTTCAAAGCTGGTTACTATTATAAGAGATAGAAAATTGGGCAATGGCAAACTGCAGCAGAAGGGACAGTCTCAACAGATGAGCTTGATATATTATTTTAAGAACGTTCTTCTAAAGCCAATCATACCACCTCATTGCTTTGTATGGAATAAAAAGCACATTTTCTTTTTAAGACTTGCTTTCTTGAAAATGTTGAAAATCAGTTGCATAAATATGGATCTTGCTTAATATAAAAAAATGTTAATGCTCTGGACTCAATTACAATAAAACATTAATCATTGTCATCTTCTTTGTTGGGACAGCCTAGTAGAGAGATAAGACAGACACCCATGCAATTAAGACTCAAGGTAAGAGAGACAAAGAACAGTTCATGGGCTTGGGGAAGATTACAAGTTGTAGACGGCAACCTATATGGAGAAGACAAGTCACCCGCATTGGCCCAGTCTAAAAACAACACATAGCCATAAGTATTCATGCATGAGTTTGTATGTTCTAGGGTTTGTTGATGCTAGTTGTTGTCATTTTGATTTGAACTCAGGGTTGGAATCATATTCTAGGATACACTACTATCCAAATTTTGAGAATGATGAGATTTTTATGAGATTGAATTTTTTGAAGGATAAAATTTATTTTCATGCACAGAAAAATTAACATTGTACCCTTAACCCAGTTTGATGACACATTCTTTAGCCTTTGCTTTTCTAGCTTGGCATATATTTTGTACCTAAAATATTTACTTCCCCAGTGTTATCTTACCATATCTCTCATTGCAATTGGTCCTGGTACTTTACAGATGCTTAGTCAGAGGCCCTTTGTCTTCCAGGTTAACTGTGCAAAGGTGACAGTGATGTGGGTCTTGTGTACATCTCAGTGCGGCCTTTTGCTTGCTAATGAACTCGGGAACTCTCGTTTTACAGCATAAGGCAGGTTAAAGATGACTAGCTAGATGGGATCTATGTCATGTGCAATCACCACCAGCTAAGTCTTCTTGTTTTCCATGAAAATGGTAATTATTAACCAATTAAAGAATACCAATAAATAAATAAATAAAGCCAGTTGTCATTGAGTCAATTCTGATTTATGGGTACCCCATGTACATCAGAGTAGAACTGGTCCATAGGGTTTTCAAGGCTCTGACCTTTCAGAAACAAACTGCCAGGTCTTTCTTCCAAGATGCCTCTGGGTGTATAATCCCTTAGCATTTTGCACCACCCAGGGACTCCTCATTGAAGGGTATGTGGTTTCTTAGTGGGGACATCCCAATTTTCTTCTCAGCCCAGCCCACCAGCTTCTGCTTTTTTTCTTGCTTTGTGTTTCTGGGCTATACCTGTGGGACAGCTTATACAGTTGAATAACTCTTTGATGGCGCACGGTGTGGGTGAACTGGGTAACTGCAGTGGGCATTTTCAGATTCTTTTGTCACTGCAGGTGGATGTAGTGGGACTGTTTGACAAAACAGATGAGAGAGGTGGTTCCTGAGTTCCATTATGTTGGCCTGCCTGAAAATAATAACTTGTTTTGATTTGAATGTTTCAAACGTTTTGATAGCATTTAAAATTTAGGTCAGAACAATACATGTACATATTTTGAGTCAACAGGCCTCTGTCAGACCTTCTCCTACTCTCCATCCCCTGATGGTTTACATCAGGGGTTTTTCAGATTATTCTCACAGAAGTAAATCTATATATGTATGTGTAT
>NW_006921793.1:5868157-5887756 GCF_000298275.1 Orycteropus afer afer
CCTGTTATGGTGCAGTGAATTACTTGGTATGGCTTTTCCAGCTATGGTCTTTGTGACTCCCATCAGAATTACAGGGTAGGACCATGCAAATAAAGTGTATGGAACTGTAATGTGAGAATTGGTTAGTTTTGCTAGGCTGCTGGGCTTAAAATGATCCCTCCTAGAGGCAGAAGAGGGAATCTCACTGCCATTAAGAGAGAAGAGCTGGAGGTGGAGTGGAGCGGGTCCTTGGACCCAAGGTCCATGCCCTGGACCTCCTTGGCAGAGAGACAGCAGAGACGACTGGCTGAGATGACCAACTGAAGAACTAAGAGGCACAAGACAAAGGGTGGGCTTGCCATCCCACAGAGCAAGAAAGCTGAGAGCCTTTGGGCAGGAGACTCGCTGATGGAGTGGGGTGCACCTAGATGTACCTATCGGCAGAGCTAAAAGAGATTTGTAACACTTGCCTGAGCAGGGCAGAGGCCAGGCTGAGAGGCCAAGGGCCAGGGAGGTATGCCCTTAGGACATAAGGGAGACTGTCTTGATCAAAGAATTGGATCCTGAGCATTCCTGAACCTGAATGGTAACCTGTTACTTTCCTAATAAATCCTATGATCATCAATATTGTCTCTGATTTCTATGTGGTCATTGCAATGAATTATTTAACCCAGCAAAGAAGTAGTGAGTGCTGTGGGAGGGACAGTCGTGTCAGAGATGGTAGAAAGGCTGGAAAGCAGTGGCATGTCTGGCCTCACAGGAATAAGCCTTGGGCTGCTGATGGTGATTCTGGCTCCCCCTCGTGAGATTGGAGGAAGTCAGAAGATGCTGCCCCTATGCCCTTTTTGCCATCATTTTTCTTTTTGGTAGACAATAATGAATTTATCATCTATTATAAAGAAGGCATCAGATCTTTTTTCCTCTTTTGATTAAAAGTGTAGTATTAGTGATACTATAAAATTTGTTCTCAGGTTTCTTTAACTGTACTAAAAGACATGTGGTCTTTTTGTCTCTATTTCAGCTCTGTTGCTCTTTCACCTGATATCTTTGTAAAATACCAGTAAGAAATAAAAGAAAATAACAGTTGGGTACCAAATTACCATGATTTATATATTCTTAGAAAAACCTAGGCCTGATATAACTTTCACAAGACATTGTTATTTTAGGATTCTTTCAACTGTCCATTATATACCGTCTGAAACAAATTCTCTAGTGTTTATAACATTTTCTCCTGCAAAAGATAAACAAGGCACTCCACAGTGGAAGAAAAAGCCAATTTGCCTTTTAGGAGTGGGGAAAGTTCTGGTGAAATGCCAAGTGTTAAACTGTAGGCTTTCAAATTGTTTCTTTTTAAGCCTAGAGACTCTGGGAAAATATCACATATGAGTGTCATGTCGTTGCTTCTGCAGTGAAATAGGTCAGCTACCCATGTGGTGTCTAAGGGAAAGCCTGTGGAAATAGGTAATGTATAAATCTCTTTTTCAGCCCAGACTCTCTTAGCTGTGTAAGATGCTCTCTGGGGTTGAAAATCATCAGTGCCATTACCTGATTACAGACTCTCAGTCTGCTGGTCTGACTTTTTATCAGCATAGTCACAGTTATTAAAAGAATTTTTTTTTTAATTTGCAAATTCTAAATTTGTCCTGTATTGATATATTCATTATAACCTAACAGCAACTCCTCTTCCCAAGGGATGCAGCCCTAAATCTTTTTCTATAGCAACTCACTCTGGAATTCTGAATATCATTACTCTGACTCTAGTTCGTGTGGTGAGGAAACTGAATGCACATAATGTGTGAAGCAGCAGCAATAAACATGGAGGGAAGGATGGGAAGATTTCCAGACCTGACTGATGCCAGGTAGAAAACCCTAAAGAAGGCTGGTAAGCATGAGCTCCTGAGAGCTAGAGGACAATCTCTCTTGGTATTCCCAAATGTGATAAAACACATTTCATTAGAAGAACTGGCTATACCTGTATTCTTTATCTTGTGGACTGAGGATGATGTAAATTGAATTTGCTAAAGAAATGATACATGGAACTGTTTTTTGGAACCATTTTAAAACTAGTAGCCATTGAGTTAATTCTGACTTAATAGCAACACTATGTGTGTCAGAATAGACTTGTGCTCTGTAGGGTTTTCAGTGGCTGATTTTGTGGATATATATTGCCAGGCCTTTTTCCCAAGGCATCTCTGAGTGGGCTTAAACCTTTACTCTTTTGGTTTGCAACAAAATGGCTTAACCATTTGCACCACCCTGGCCTAATTAGTAATAGTCAGTGGAAAGAGGCAATGGAGAAGCTTAATACCATCAGTCAGAACAAGGCCATGAGCTGACTGTGGAACATATCAACTGCACATATGCAAGTTCAAGTTGAAGCTGAAGATAAGATCACAAGAGCCAAAATATGACTTTTATTATATCTCATCTGAATTTAGAGATCATCTGAAGAGTAGATTTGACTCATTGAACAGCAATGCCTAAAAACTGGACAAGTTGTGGGATGACATCAAGAACATCATACATGAAGAAAGCAAATGGTCACTAAAAAGACAAGAAAGGAAGGAAAGACCAAAAAGGATATCAGAAGAGACTCTGAAACTTGCTCTTGAATAGAGAATAAGTAAAGCAAATGGAAGAAATGATTAACTAAAGGAGCTGAACAGAAAATTTCAAAGGGCAGCTCGAGAAGACAAAGTAAAGTATTATAATGAAATGTGCAAAGACCTGGAGGGAAGAATACACTTGGCATTTCTCAAGCTGAAAGAACTCAAGAAAAAAATTCAAGCCTCAAGTTTGCTATATTGAAATATTCCATGGGCAAAATAGTCAATGATACAGGAAGCATCAAAAGAAGATGGAAGGAATTCACAGAATCACTGTACCAAAAAGAGTTGATCGATGTTCAGCTAATTCAGGAGGTAGCATATGATCAAGAGCCAAGGATACTGAAGGAAGAAGTCAAAGCTGCACTGAAGGAATTTGTGAAAAACAAGGCTCCAGGAACTGATGGAATACCCACTGAGGTGTTTCAACAAATGGATGCAGTGCTGGTCATGTTGTTAGAAGGGACCATTCCCTGGGGAAGAATATTGTGCTTGGCAAAGTAGAGGGTCAGAGAAAAAGGGGAAGACCTTCAACAAGATGAATTGACACAGAGTCTGCAATAATGGGCTCAAGTATAGCAAGGATTGTGAGGATAGCACAGGACTGGCAATTATTTCATTCTTTTGTACATAGGGTTGCTAGGAGTTGGAGTTGATGTGACGACACCTAACAATAATGACAACAGTCATTTCTTGGTTAATCCACCCATGGATGAGGTGTCTGTGGTCACTGTCCCACCTACCAGAATATATGCTGAAGACATCTGCAGGAGAGAGACTTCCTTTATCCTTCCCTGTGCCTGGAATGGTAGCAATTAGGGAGGCTATGGGAATGAATTCCAAAGGGGATTTCAGGACCCCAAAATTCTCCAGACTGACTGAAGAGGCAAGCTTGAGAAAGGATTTCTGCAGACAAACTTCTTCCCTCTTCCACAAAGCACCTACACTGTGCAAATAGACCACTATATGGAGGTTGACATGGCTCCTTCAGTTCCATAACACAGAATTCACTCCAGAAGAGACAAAGGCCAAGAGACAACTGAAGGTGTACCAGTGATAAGCTAAAGTGTCAGAACATTTTATTTCAAGAATTTATGTTTCAGAATACAGTATATATTGAGCAGATAGAGGTTAAATAAGGGAACTGTTTGCAAGAAAAGGGATCTCACAAATATATCCACCTCAAACGCTAGCTAGGCTGGAATCCAATATCAAGCATTTTCAACACATTCAAATATTTTGAGTGCTATCAGAGTTTCATTTATAAATTTTTATGATCTAAATGAGGCTGCACTCTCAACCATTTTACAAGCAAACTACAGCTCAGAAAGATCTAGAGAAGAAAAGTCTATTGAAAGCTGCAAAAAAAACCAAAAATCCAAGATGTATCAAAAATAGGTTTAACTGCATTATATTTTGCATAGTGAAATGTCCAACTGTTTTTGATTCAGATATGTATTCCCACTGAATATATCAGGTAATTTTCCAAACTGAAAACTGTGGTGGAAAAGAGATAGGAGAGAAAGTCTAGCAGATTCTTACATTTTTGCTTGACTTCATTTTGTTGTTGTTGTTGTTATGTGCTGTCGAGTTGGACCTGACTCATAGCGATCCCTCCTTGGGTTTCCGAGACTTCATTTTATTTATTTATTAAAAAACAAACAAATTATACTAATATCAATAATTTTGTTTTCTTTCAATGAAATATAACTTACAAATCATAAGTGATTAGCACAATGAATTTTATATACTGTGTAACCAACACCCAAGGAGCTCTAGTGTATAGTGGTTAAGGCATTTGGCTGCTAACCAAAAGTTTGGTGGTTTGAATCCATCAGCTGCTCTGTGGAAGAAAGATGAGGCAGTCTGCTTTGTAAAGATTTACAGCCTTGAAAACCCAGTGGGGGTCACTATGAGTTGGAATTAACTCAGTGGCAATGAGTTTCTTTCTTTCTTTTTTTTTTTAAAATAATTTGTAGGAACCATGGTGGGCACTTGGAACCCACCAGCTACTCCATGGGAGAAAGATGAGGCAGTATGTTTCTGTAAAGATTACAGCTTTGGAAAACCTATTGGGGCAGTTCTACTCTGTCTTATAGGGGTGTTATGAGTTGGAATTAATTTGCCAGTGATGAGTTTGGTGTTTTTGGCTTATAACATGTACTCTTTTGTGTCTGGTTTCTTTAGCTCAACATTGTTTCTGGCATTCCTTTTCATGGTGTGTAACAGTCTTTTGTTCTTTTACATTGCTATGCTTGTTGGCAGTGTGGTTGCAACTGTTTGTAACTTACTGGACCTGCATTTCCACTGGAGGGAAATCAGGGGACAATACACTTACCCTAAGCTGCTATTAGAAGCTCTGGTAGCCTAGTGCCTGAGGCACTTGACTGCTAACCAGTAGGCTGGCGGTTCAAAGCCACCAGCCACTCCTTGGAAGGAAGGTTGGGCAATCTACTTCCGTAGTGACACTGCCTCGGAAACCCAAGGAGGGGTTGCTGTGAGTCGGGGCTGACTTGATGGCATATAACATCAACAACAACAAGAAGCTGCTATTAGGTTTTACCCACAGGATCTAATGAACCCGGTGAGATGGCATGTACACGTCATTTTATAACATAAAGTACAATACAAATGTTAGCTACAATTATGATTGCTATCCTTCTTAGCCATCTGTCATGACACTGTGATTCCCTGAGAAACTGTGCCTGGCTTCTTAGTGTGCTGTTCCATTTTGGATTTCCTTATCCCAGTGAGGCAGTAGATAAGCCTGTCAGACTGCTTTGACTGGAATCTGAGCTTTGCTATGTGGTAACTGTGTGATCCTGGGCAAATTATTAACTAGTTATTAACTTAGTTATTTTCATCTTTAAAATGAAAACTATGAAGAATATCTACTTCATACAGTGGTTATGAAGATGAAATAAATAACCATGACCAACACTTAGAGCAATGCCTTGCATAGAAGTAGTGCTAAAAAAATGTTATTATTTATTTATATGTGTGTGTGTTTAGGTAGAAACCTTACTAAAATATTCGATCATCTCCCACTCACTCATGCTTAAAAAATACAGCCCCAAATTAAATCCTATAATTTATAGATTATAACCATACTTTACTAAATTAGGGAGCCCTGGTAGCACAGTAGGTAAGGCATTTGGTTGCTAACCAGAAGGTCAGCGTGGGTCAGATCCACCCACAGCTCTATGGGAGAAAGAGGGAACAATCTACTTCCATAAAGATATACAGAGTTGCTATGAGTTGGAATCCACTCGATGGCAGTAGGTTTGGTTTTGGTTTTGTGGTGCTTTAAGAGTCCTGGAAGGAGCTCCGATGGCATAGTGCCTAAGGCATTTGACTGCTAACCAGAAGTTTGGCAGTTCAAGCCCACCAGCTACTCCATAGAAGGAAGACTGGGTAATTTATTTCTGTAAAGACTTACTGCCTTGAAAACCCAAAGGCGGTTGGTATGAGTCAGAATCGGCAGTGAGCTTATTTTGTTTTTTTGATTAAGAGTCCTGTGGCACAGTGGTTAAAGTACTCAGCTGCTAGCCAAAGGCCAGTGGTTTGAACCCATCAGTCACTCTGGAGGAAAGGATGAGGCGATCTGTTTCCATAAAGATTAGTCAAAAAACCGAACTCACTGCTGTGGAGTCGGATCTAACTCATAGCGACTCCTCCTTGGGTTTCTGAGGTTGTATCACTACGGAAGTAGATTCCCCAACCTTCCTTCTGAGGAGTGGCTGGTGGGTTTGAACTGCCTTCTGGTTAGCAGTCAAACGCCTTATGCAGTATGCCACCAGAGCTCCTCCCATAAAGATTATAGCCTAGGAAACCCCATGGGATAGTTCCACTCTGTCATATAGGGTCACTAATAGTTGGACTTGATTTGTTAGCACACAACAATTTTATTAAATTAACTTGTAATTTAATATAAAAGCTCATCTCACCAGTTTAATTTTCTACTCATCCTGCATACATACATACCACATGTTTCAGCCACAGCCAAAATCTTGCTTTTGTGCTGACCCTCCTTCTAGAATGACCCGTCTCTTCAATGTCTAATTTGTCTTGTAAGACTCAGCTCTGATATGACCTTTCTTCTGAAAACAACACTCACTGCTGTCGAGTCATTTCAGACTCATGTTGTTGTTGTTGTTATGTACCGTCGAGTCGGATCCGACTCATAGTGACCCCTCCTTGGGTTTCTGAGACAGTATCATTACGGAAGTAGGAATGTCCAACCTTCCTTCCGAGGAGTGGCTGGTGGGTTTGAACCACCAGCCTTCTGGTTAGCAGTCAAGTGCCTTAGGCACTATGCTACCAGAGACTCATAGTGACCTCCATTGGATTTTCCAAGACTGTCATATTTATGGAAATAGATTGCCTCATCTTCCTTCAGCAGAAGGGCTGGTGTGTTTGAACCACTGACCTTCTGCTTAGCAGCCAAATGCCTTATCCACTATGTCACCAGAGCTCCTTGAAGCCCTCCCCAAATCTTCTGAAAAGCCTTTCTTCCTTTCCTGGGTTTCTATAGCATTTAGCACTTAATTTCATAAAATTGCAAGGAGCTCTGGGGGCATAGTGGTTAAAGCATTTGGCTGCTAACCAGAAGATCAGCAGTTTGAACCCATGCCTCCATAAAGATTTACAGCCTTGGAAACCCTATGGGGCAATTCTACTCTATCCTATAGGCCACTGTCAGATTCCACTCATTGGCAATGGGTTTGTTCATTAAATTGTAGTTATTCACTGTGCTTCTCCCACACCTGAGGCTATGAGTTCCTTATCTATGCATCCCCAGTGTCTGCAACATAGCAGGGAAGCTCTATTAATGAATGGTGTTGCATTTTAGGCATGTCTGTATATTCCAAAAGGAGTTCTGGTGGCACAAGTGGTTAAGTGCTCGGTTGTGAACCCAATGTTGGTTGTTCAAACCCACCAGCTTCTCCGTGGGAGAAAGATGAAGCAATCTGCTTCTGTGAAGGCTTACAGCCTTAGAAACCCTGTGGGCCAGTTCTACTTTGTCTTATAGGGTCCCTAGGAGTCGGAATTGACTCGATGGCAATGGTTTCTTTTTCTTTTTCTTAATTTTAATTTTTATATATTCCAATAAAGCAAAAACAAAAACCACTTGCTGTCTAGTAAATCCTGACTCATGGCGATCATATGTGTGTCAGCATTGAACTGAGCGCCATAAGGTTTTCAGTGGCTGAGTTTTTAAAAGTAGATCACCAAGTCTTCCAAGGTGCCCCTGGGAAGACTTGAACCTCCAATTTTCTTTTAGCAGCCTAGCACGTTAAACATTAGTATCACCCCATATATGTACACAGCATAGAATCTCAAGAACCACATACTCTGGGAAGATGACTTGTTTTTTACTTACTTTTCTCTAACTAAAGTCAATTGCAGCTCTGAGGTAGCTGATAAGACCTGGGACAAGGCCACAGTAGCAGTGAGAGAGAAAAAGAACATGTATTTTCAGTCCAAGTCTGTTAAGATGAGTGTGTGAAGGCCAGTCCTGGCTGAGATGAGAATTGAAGTCCCAGGAAACTTTCTTGGTCTGGTTGATTGGGACCTGCTGAGTGGGTGACCTAGCTCTAGGAGCTCAGAAAGAATTAATAGGGTCATGAGTATATGTCAGGTTGGCTTGACTGGAGGAAGGTCCATCAAAAACAGTGGTTCTCAATATTTAGTGGGCAAAAGAAGCATCTGGGGCTCTCACTAAAATGCAGATTCCTGGGTCCCACCTTTCATTGATTCTGACACAGAGGTTTGGATGAGAACTAGGAGCCTGCAATTTAAGCAAACAGCCAGTGTGGTTTTGTTCCTGGTAGAATGAGGGCCACACTTTGAAAACTGACCTAAGTGAAGGAGGTGATAACAGTTACTAGAATTTAACTGAAGAAGAAATCTTCATTTATAGTGTATTTCTATATCTACATTACTTTAAACCATGGTAAAAGTTATTCAGGCAGCCTTGATGGTGCCATGGTTCAGTGTTTGACTGCTGATTGAAAAGTTGGTGGTTGGAACCTACCTAGAGGATCAGTGGAAGAAAGACCTGGTGACCTGCTTCCATGAAGATTATAGACTTGGAAACCCTATGGGGCAGTTCTATTCTGTCACATGGGGCCTCGATGAATCAAAACAGACTCCACAGCATCTAACAGCAGCAACAACAATGGTTATCTGGCAACAATATGTTCTTTTTAAGCATAATCTTTTATGTGGTTAAATCAGAAACAAAACTCATTGCCAGCAGATTGGATCTGACTCATAGCGACCCCTCCTTGGGTTTCTGAGGTGGTATCCTTATGGAAGTAGATTGCCCAACCTTTCTTCTGAGGAGTGTCTGGTGGGTTTGAATGGCCAGCCTTCTGGTTAGCAGTCAAATGCCTTAGGCACTACGCCACCAGAGCTCTCTTTTAAGTGGTTAGGGGGTTGTTGTTGTTGTTATGTGCCGTGGAGTCAGACCCGACTCATAGTGACCCCTCCTTCGGTTGCCGAGGCAGTATCACTACGGAAGTAGACTGCCCAACCTTCCTTCCAAGAAGTGGCTGGCGGTTAGGGGGTAGGTATTATTAATGTGCTGAGGAGCAAGGATATCTCCTTGAGGACTAAGGTGCCCCTGACACAAGCCATGATATTTCCAATCACCTGGTATGCATGTGAGAGCTGGACAATGAATAAGGAAGACCGAAGAAGAGTTGATGCTTTTGAGTTGTGGTGCTGGCGAAGAATGCTGAAAGTACCATGGACTGCTAAAAGAACTAACAGATCTGTCCTGGAGGAAGTGCAGCCACAATGCTCCTTGGAAGCAAGAATGGCCAGACTTCGTCTCACCTATTTTTGTCATGTTGTAAGAAGGGACCATTCCCTGGAGAAGGATGTCATGCTTGGTAGGGTGGAGGGTCGACGAAAGAGGGGGAGGCCTTCAACGAGATGGATTGATACAGTGGCTGCAATGATGAGCTCAAGTATAGCAGGGATTGTGGGGCTGGCGCGGGATCAGGCAGTGTTTCGTTCTGCTGTGCATGGGGTCGCTATGAGTCAGAAACAACTTGACAGCACTTAACAACAACAACAACACAACATTATTAATGAAGGCGGTGGTTGCCTTGTTACCAAATGTGGCTGCTATAGCAGAAGAGGGGGAAGTCCCTAGGATATTTACTGGTATGTTTCAGATTTTAAAATGTTGAGACAATCTGTACTTTTACCAACATATTTATGTGCTCCTGGGGAACTCAAGTTGCTGAAAAAATGAGAATGAGAAACTTTTTAAAATATATATTTATTTTTTCTTATTTATCCATCTTCTTTCTGTCCTTCCAAAAATTTATTATGCCTTTAAGGTTTTTTTTTTTTTTTTTTGGGGTGTATATTTTTATAAATATAATTTAGTTGTCAAATTCTTTTAGATGCTGGCTCCCAATCCTGCTGACATTATATTTACTTTAAGCGATGGCTGTAATTGTGAAATTTTTGTCTTGTAGTTGGGAATAGATATTTCCATATATGGATTTATTTGGCATAAATTGGAGCATCTTTTAAATTCAATTCAGTTTGGTTTGTTGTTCGTCGTTGTTATGTGCTGTTCAGTCGGACCCGACTCATAGTGACCCCCTCCTTGGGTTTCCGAGGCAGTATCACTACAGAAGTAGATTGCCCACCCTTCCTTCCAAGGAGTGGCTGGTGGGTTTGAACCACCACCCTTCTGGTTAGCAGTCAAGTGCCTCTAGGCACTACGCACCAGAGCTCCCATAGATTAATCAATTAAAGCATGCATTTGTTGAGCGTAGTCTATAACCATAATGCCTTGCTTGGTGAATGAGGTACAAAGATGAGTAAGATGTGGGTACTACATTTAAGGAGCTCAGTCTTGTGAAATACAAAAAATAGAAATAAATAAAAATATTTTTGAGTGGCTCTTATTTGTTTGAGGAGCTCTGCTGGTGTAGTGCCTAAGGCACTTGACTGCTAACCAGAAGGCTGGTGGTTCAAACCCACCAGCAACTCCTTGGAAGGAAGATTGGGCAATCTACTTCCGTAGTGATACTGCCTTGGAAACCCAAGGAGGGGTCGCTATGAGTCAGGTCTGACTTGACAGCAAACAACAACAACAACTTATTTGTCTAATACTGTACTAGATCCTGTTTGTTCATTAAGAAAAGGAACACAAAAGAAAAGAGACTTTTGCTTGCTTCTTTTTCATTATTTCTTATTTTTCCATATTCCTTCTGAAAGGCAAAGTACCAAGAGAGGACTGATCAGAACTATACTCCTCAGTTCTTCATTTAGGGATTTCTCCTAACCTGGGGTAGCATTTTGTGCTTGCCAGCCTGCCTCCAGATCTGCATCTAGTGGACAAACCCAACTGACTTTCACATAATTATTCTGTTTCCAAGTGCAGTGGTTCTATGCCATAAACGATACTTGTAGAATGGGTGTTGTTGTTGTTAGATGCCATCAAGTCAGCTCCAACTCATAGGGACTGTACATACAACAGAATGAAACAATGCCATGTCCTGTGCTATCCTCACAATTGTTGCTATGCTTGAGCCCATTGTCGTACTCACCTTGTCAATCATCTCATTGAAGGTCTTGTCCTTTTTCACTGACCCTCTACTTTACCAAACACCATGTCCTTCTCCAGGGATAGGTCTCTTCTGACAATATAATCAAATTGTGTGAGTTGAAGTCTGTCCATCCTCACTTCTAAGAAGCATTCTGGCTGTCACATGACAGATTTTTTCATTCTTCTGGTAGTTCATGGTATTTTTAGTATTCTTTGCCAACACCATAATTCAAAGGCATCAGTTCTTTTATGGTCTTCTTTATTCATTGCCCAACTTTCACATGCATATGAGACTATTGAAAATTGCATGGCTTGGGTCAAGCACACCTTAGTCTTCAAAGTGACACCTTTGCTCTTTAATGTTTTAAAGAGGTCTTTTGCAGCAGATTGGCCCAGTGCAATACAACATCTGATTTCTTCACTGTTACTTCCATGGGTGTTCATTGTGGATCCAAGGAAAATGAAATCATTGATGACTTCAGTCTTTTTCCATTTATTGTAATGTTGCTTATCAGTCCAGTTATAAGGATCTTTTTTCTCTATGTTAAGATATAACCCATACTGAAGGCTGTATTCTTTGATCTTGATCAGTAAGTGCTTTAAGTCATCTTCACCTTCAGCAGGAAAGGTTGTGTCCTTTGCATATCACAGATTGTTAATGTGTCTTCCTCCAATCCTGATGCCAAATGCTTCTTCATATAGTCCAACTTCTTAGATTATTTGCTCAGCATACAGATTGAATAAGTAGGTAAGGGATATAATCCTGATGCATACCTTTCCTGATTTTAAACCAAGCAGTATCCCCTTGCTCTGTCCAAATGACAACCTCTTGGACTATGTACAGGTTCCTCATGAGCACAGTTAAGTGTTCTGGAATTCTCATTCTTCACAATGTTATCCATAATTTATTATGATCCACATGGTTGAATGCCTTTGCATAGTCAATAAAATATAGGTAAAAATCTTGCTGGCATTCTTTGCTTTCAGCCAAAATCCATCTGACGTCAGTAATTATCTCCTTCATTTCATACCCTCCTCTGAACCAAGCTTGAATTTCTGGCAGTTCCCTGTCAACATACTGCTGCAAGTGTTCTTGAATTATCTTCAGCAAAATTTTATTTGTCTATGATATTAATGATGTTGTTCAGTAATTTCTGTATTCTGTTGGATCACCTTTCCTTTGAATGTACACAAATATGGATCTCTTGCAATTGGTTGACAAGGTAGCTGTCTTCCTAATTTCTTGGCATAAAGGAGTGAGCACCTCTAGCACGATATCCATTTGTTGAAACATTTCAATAAGAATTCCATCAATTCCTGGAGTCTTGTTTTTCACCAATTCCCTCAGTGCAGCATGGACTTTTTCCTTCAATGTCACTGGTTCTTAATCATATTTGATCTCCTAAATGGTTGAATGTCGACCTATTCTCTTTGGTACAGTGGCTCTGAAACTTCCTTCCATCTTCTTTTGATCCTTCCTGCATCATTGAATATTTTGCCCATGCAATCAATCCTTCAGTATTATAACTCTAGGCTTGAATTTTTTCTTCAGCACTTTCAGCTTGAGAATGCTGAGTGCTTTGTTCCCTTATGGTTTTCTAATTCCAAGTCTTTGCACATTTCATTATAATATTTTACTTTGTCTTCTCGAACTGCCTGTTGAAATCTTCTGATCAGCTCTTTTACTTCATCATTTCTTTCATTTACTTTAGCAACTCTCCATTTATGAACAGGTTTCAGAGTCTCTTCTGACATCCATTTTGGTCTTTGGTCATTTCTTCCTTTCACGTCTTTTTAATGACCTTTGCTTTCTTCATGTATGATGTTTTTGATGTCATCCCACAACTCATCTGGTTGTCAGTCATTGGTATTCAACGTGTCAAATCTATTCTTCAGATGATCTCTAAATTCAGGTGGGATATAATTATGGTTGTATTTTGACTCTTGTGGACTTGTTTTAATTATTTTCATCTTCAACTTGAACTTACATATGAGCAATTGATGGTCTGTTCCATAGTCTACTCTTGGCCTTGTTGTGACTGGTATTGAGCTTCTGCATCACCTTTTTATACAATTTGATTCCATCTGGCATGGTCCACAAGTATTATCTTCATTTACATTGTTGAAAAAGGTATTTGCAATGATTAAGTTGTCGGTCTTGCAAAGTTCTATCATCTGATCTCCAGTGTCCAAGGATGGGCTACTCTGCAACCTTCTTTCTCTAAGCCCTTGAGATGTTACTTTTAAGTGTCAACTTAGCTAAATTCCCAGTGATTGAGCCAAACACTAGTCTAGTTGCTGTTCCATAATGTAGTCTAGTGTAATGTAATGTAATGTCATGTAATCAATCAGAAAATTGGAAAAGGAGTTTCCTTACAGTGATTCTATCACCAAGGCCAAAATTTTCAACTACTCATGTTTCTTCTTTATTTCCAACTTTCACATCCCAGTCACCAGCAATTATCAATACATCTTGATTGCATGTTTCATCAATTTCAGACTGCAGAAGTTGCTAAAAATCTTCAATTTCTTTATCTTTAGTGGTTGGTGCATAAATTTGAATAGTAGTACTATTAACTTGTCTTCCTTGCAAGTGTATGGATATTATCCTATTCTGACAGCATTGCACTTCAGGATAGATCTTGAAATGTTCTTTTTGATGATGAATATGACACCATTCAATTTGTAATTCCTGGCATAGTAGATCATTGGATTTTCAGATTCAAAATAGCCAATACCAGTCCATTTCAGCTCACTAATACCTAGGATATTGATCTTTATGCATTCTATTTCATTTTTGACAACTTTCAATTTTCCAAGATTCATACTTTGTACAGTCCATGTTCTGATTCTTAATGGATGTTTAAAAGAATAGAATTGGTGTGGGAAATAGAAATCATGCTAGATTTCTGCAGCAAGTTTCATTTGACATAATGGCAGTGGGTTGTTTTTTATTCTTCCAGCATCCATGTTTATGCCAATGAATTCATGGGAAGGTCTTACTTAGTGTTGAAGGGCTGTCTTAGTCAGAGTTCTTTAGATAAACAGAACCAGATCATATTTCCTTGAAATAAATCGATAAAGATTTATTTTTCAAGGAATTCACTCACAACTCATGTGTTTGTGTGTGTGTGGCGTTGGCAGGTCCAAAATCCATAGGTCAGGCAGCAGACTGGAGACTCCTGAAGGCTTTCGTCCCATGACCCATAGATCAGAAAACAGAAAGAATATAGAGTGCAGTGAGAGAGTGAGAGTTCTGCCATAATATCTACTTGTAGCCTGGAGGCAGAATCACTGTAAGGAAACTCCTTTTTCAATTATCTGATTGATGACATGGCATGACATTACATCACACTAGACTATATTATGGAACAGCAACTAGACTAGTGTTTGGCTCAATCACTGGGAATTTAGCTAAGCTGACACTTAAAAGTAACATCTCAAGGGCTTAGAGAAAGAAGGTTGCAGAGTAGCCCATCCTTTGACTAAGCATCTTTAGGACAGTGATCAAGAGCCTATGCTCTGGAATTAGATTGGAGCTTTAATGCTGGTTTCCTCATCACTCACTAGCTGTACAACTTTTTATTTTCTTAATTTATTTTTTTTGTTCTTGAGAATATACAAGCAAAATAATAGCAATTCAACAGTTTCTACATGTATAGTTCAGTGACATTGATTACCTTCTTCATGTTGTGCGATCATCTTCACCTTCTTTTTCTGAATTGTTCCTCCCTACAGTGCCCTTCTGGCCATAGTCTTTGTAACTTCTATCAAATGACTGAGTAGGACTATTCAAATGTGAAGTGCTTGTGTCCCACCAAAGGGATTGGGTAGCTTGCTAATAATGTAAATAAGGTACATGGCAATCTTGTGGTTGGGCCATACAAATAAGGTATATGAAACCCTAACAAGAGGATTATTCAGTTTTGCCATCTTGGTTACAATGAGACCATTCCAGAGGCAGGACAGGAATACCTGATTACCACCAGAAAGAAGAGATGGGAGGTGCCTGCACTGGGAACCTCTTTGACTCAGGAGAAAGAGAGAGAGATAACACTGGAGAGATGGCAAAAGAAGGAGAAAAACAGTGGCAGAGAAATTGTGATAGAGAATTGGTGGCATCAGATGAAGCAGAACTGGGAGAACAGTGGCAAACAGTGTGATGGGGCTTCCTGGCCCATGGAATGAGAAAGTTGAACACCTTCTGGCAGAAGCCTTGTTGGCAGAGTAGGGTGCCTTAAGCATTTGGTCGAGCTATGTTTGCTGACTTCACAGAACTAGAGCTGAGTGGCTGTGGACGGAAGTAGTGTGCCATGTGTATCTGGACATTTATTGGCATAGCTAAAGGAGCTTTTTTAACACTTGCTCAAGCTGGGCAGAGGCCAGCCCAGCCCAAGAGGGCCTCCTGGGGCAGAGGACCAGAGAGAGGGTGACTGTGTGGCTGAGAAGAGGGTGTCCTGATAATAGAACTGTATTCTGAGCATTTCTGAACCTGAATTATAACCTGCTACCTCCCTAATAAACCCCATAATTGTGAGTATTGTTTATGACTTCTGTGTGGCCATTGCAATGAATTATCTTACCCAGCAGAGAAATAGAGAATGTCATAGGAGTTGGTGTCAAAATTGGTAAAAATGTTGGAAGTATGTCTGACCTCTGCCTCATAGGAATCAGCCTTGGACTCTTGATCTTGATCCCCACTTTGTGAAGTTAGAGGAGATCTGATGCCACCCCACACCATTTTTACTTGCTGCCATTAATATAAACTCACTGTCTCTTAAGGTTCCTATCTAATCTTCTGAGTTGCTGTTGTCAGTTTGATTCTATACATACAGATTTTGAAAGAGCACAATACTCGAGGCAGATATTTTTTAGTAGTTAATTGAAATTATTGTTTGGCTTTAAGGAGACTTCAGGGGATATTTTTAGTTTAATGTTTAAAGATTATCTCAGAGTAATAGTTTCCAGGGTTCATCCAGCTGCCATGGCTCCAGGAAGTCTGGAATCCATGAGTATTTTGAATTCTTTTTGTGTTTTCAAATCTGCTACAAAGACCTTTAAAGTGTTAAGAAAAAAAAAAAGTCACTCGAGGTATTTTCAATTACATCTTATAGATGGGAAAGCTTGAGAATGAATAAAGCCCAAAGAAGAGTTGATACCTTTGAATTATGCTTTTGGTGAAGAATGTTGAATAGATCATAGACTGCCAGTAAAACAAACAAATCTGTCTTTGAAAAAGTATGGTCAGAATATTCCTTAAAAATTAGGATGGTGGGAGTTCTTCTCATGTACTTTGGACATATTATCAGGAAGGACCAGTCTCTGGACAAGGATATCATGCTTGGTAAAGTGGAGGGTGAGTAAAAAAGTAGAAGACCCTCATTGAAATGAGTTGACACAGTAGCTGCTCAAACATAGCAATGATTGTGAGGATGGTTCAGGACTGGGTTCTATTGTACATAGGGTCACTATGAGTTGGAATCAACTTGATGGCACCTAAAAACAAATAGTAGTTTTATTTTTAGTTTTTTGAAGATACACCACACTGTTTTCCATAATGATTGTACCATTTTGCATTCCCACCAGCAGTGGATAAGAGTTCCATTTTCCCAACATCCTCACCAACATATGTCATTTTTTTTTTTTTTTAATATTAGCTATCCTAGTGGGAGTGAAATGGTATCTGCTTGTGGTTTTAACATCTCTGATATCTAATGATGTTAGCATCTATTCATGTGTTTGGTGACCATTTGACTATCCTCCTTGGTGAAATGTCTATTCATATCCTTTGCCCATTTTGTAATTGGCTTATTTCTGTTTTTTGTTGTTGTCAGTGTTATATATATATTTTTGGTTACTAGATTCTTGAATTCAGGTAAGGGAAGGGGCACAGGCCCCACCCCAAGAGGCATGAAGCAAAGAGATTTTGAGCAGCTGAGGGAGACAAACTTCTCTGTCAGTTTGTTGTACTGTGGTGGTTTGCGTGTTGCTGTGAGGCTTGAGGCTGTCCCACCAGTGTTTCAAATGACAGCAGTGTTGCACATGGTGCACAGGTTTCAACACAGCTTACAGACTGACACAGACTAGGAAGAAGGAAGAGGCCATCCATGGCTGAAAGAATTGGCCAGCAAAAACCTTATGAATAGCAGAGAAACACTGTCTGATACATTACTGTGCAACTTTATAAATAGCCCAGAAACATTGTTCAATGCAGTGGAAGAGGATGTGCCCCTTAGGTCAGAAGGCTCTCAAAATATGACTGGGAAAGAGATGCATCATCAGAGTAGAACCAACTTACTGATATGGATAAAGTAAAGCTTTTGAGACCTCCGTTTCCTGATGTGGCATGACTCAAATAGAGGAGAAACAGCTGAAAACATCTATTAATAATTGGAACATGAAATGTATGAAGTAGGAATCTAAGAAAATTGTTGTTGTTGTTGTTATGTGCCTTCGAGTCGGGCTCACCTCATAGTGACCCCTTCTTGGGTTTCCGAGGCAGTATCACTATGGAAGATTGCTCCATCTTCCTTCTGAGGAGTGGCTGATGGGTTTGAACTGCCAGCCTTCTGGTTAGCAGTCAAGTGCCTTAGGTACTATGCTACCAGAGCTCCTAGAAGTTGTAAAAAATGAAATGAAATGCATAAAGATTGATATCTTAGGCATTAGTGAGCTGAAGTGGACTGGTTTTGGCCATTTTGAATCAGACAACCATATGATCTACTATGCTGGGATTTGAACAGGAATGGCATGACATTCATCATCACAAGGGATATTGCAAGGTCTATCCTGAAGTACAATGCTGTCAGTGATAGGATAATACCCATACATCTACAAGGAAGACAAGTTAATACGACTATTATTCAAATTTATGCACCAACCACCAAAGCCAAAGATGAAGAAATTGAAGATTTTTATCAACTCCTGCAGTCTAAATTGACTGAACATGCAATCAAGACGTGTTAAGTATCACTAGTGACTGGAATGCAAAAGTTGGAAACAAAGAAGAATCACCAGTAGTTGGAAAATTTGGCCTTGGGTGATAGAAATAATGCTAGAGATTGCATGATAGAATTTTGCAAGACCAACAACTTATTCATTGCAAATACTTTTTTCCAACAACATGAATAGCAACTATACACATAGACTTCACCAGATGGAGTACACAGGAATCAGATTGACTATATCTGTGGCAAGAAGTGATGGAAAAGCTCAACATATTCAGCCAAAACCAGGCCAGGAGCTGATTGTAGAAGAGACATCAACTACTCATATGCAAGTTCAACTTGAAGTTGAAGACAATTAAAACAAGTCTACGAGAGTGACAATATGATTTGGAATATATCCCTCCTGAATTTAGAGACCATTTAAAGAATAGATTTGATGCATTGAACACCAATGACTGAAAACCTGTGGGATGACATCAAGAACATCATCCATGAAGAAAGCAAGAGGTCATTAAAAAGACAAGAAAGGAAGAAAAGGCCAAAATGGATGTCAGAAGAGACTCTGAAACTTGCCCTTGTGTGGAGAGTAGCTAAAGCAAACGGAATAAATGACAAGATAAAAGTGCTGACCAGAAGATTTCAAAGAGCAGTTCAAGTGGACAAAGCCAATTCTTATAATGAAATGTGCAAAGACCTGGAGTTAGAAAATCAAAAAGGAAGAACAGGCTCAGCATTTCTCAAGCTGAAAGAACTGAAGAAAAAATTTAAGCCTCAAGCTGTAATATTGAAGAATTCCATGGGCAAAATATTGAATGATGCAGGAAGCATCAATAGAAGATGGAAGGAGTAGAGTCACTGTATCAAAAAGAATTGGTCTATATTCACCCATTTCAGGAGGTTGCATGTGATCAAGAACCAGTGGTATTGAAGGAAGAAATTTAGGCTGCACTGAAGGAATTGCCAATGAACAAGGCTCCAGAAATTGATGGAATACTCATTGAGATGTTTCAACAAACAGATGCCACGCTGGAGGCATTCACTCGGCTATGCCAAGAGATTTGGAAGACAGCTATCTGGCCAACTGACTGGAAGAGATCCATATTTGTACCCATTCCAAAGAAACGTGATCCTACAGAATGTGGAAATTATCGAACAATATCATTAATATCACATGCAAGTCAAAGCTTGCTGAAGATAATTTGAAAATGGTTGCAGCAGTATATTGACAGAGAACTTCCAGAAATGCTAGCTGGTTTCAGGAGAGAACATGGAACGAGGGATGTCATTGCTGATGTCAGATGGATTTTGACTCAAAGCAAAGAATACCAGAAAATGTCTATGAAAGAGGGAGTGTATCCAGGATCATATATAGGGTTGGCAGACAATGGTCCTATAAGTTTATGTGAATGATCAGAATCCCCAGGTGTATAGTACAGCTGATAAGGGGCTAGGTTGTGGTCACTGCTTGGTCACAGCCAGCTACCCAGAG
>NW_006921793.1:5888734-5893363 GCF_000298275.1 Orycteropus afer afer
CTGTATGCTGAGCAGATAATCCTTGAAGCCTGATGATATGAAGAAGAACATGGTATTAGGATTGGAGGAAGTATCATTAACAACCTGTGATATGCTGACAACACAACTTTGCTTGCTGAAAGTAAGGATGACTTGAGGCACTTACTATGAAGATTGAAGAATACAGCCTGCAGTATGGCTTACATCTCAATATAAAGAAAACAAAAATTCTTACAGCTGGACCTATAAGTATCATCACAATAAGTGAAGAAAAGATTGATGTTGTCAGAGACTTCACATTGCTTGGTTCTACAACTGACACCAGTGGAAGCAGCAGTCAGGACATCAGACGACGTATGTTGTTGTTGTTATGTGCCATTGAGTCAGAACCGACTCATAGTGACCTCTCCTTGGCTTTCTGAGGTGGTATCACTACAGAAGTAGATTGCCCAACCTTCCTTCCGAGGAGTAGCTGGTGGGTTTGAACCACCAACCTTCTGGTTAGCAGTCAAATGCTTTAGGCACTACACTACCAGAGCTCCTGGAAAATTGGCTACAAAGGATCTCTTTCAAATTCTGAAGATCAACGATGTCTCCTTGAGGACTAAGGTGTGCCTGACCCAACCTATGGTATTTTCAATTGCCTCATATGCACTTGAGAGCTGGACAATGAATAAGGAAGAAGAGTTGATGCTTTTGAGTTGTAGTACTGGTGAAGATTGCTGAAAGTACCATGGACTGCTAGAAGAACTAACAAATCTGTCCTGGAGGAAGTACAGCCTGGGTGTTCCCTGAAAGAGAGAATGACCAGACTTCGTCACACCTACTTTGGTCATGTTGTCAGAAGGGATCATTCCCTGGAGAAGGATGTCATACTTGGTAAGGTAGAGGATCGACAAAAGAGGGGAAGTCCCTCAATGAGATGGATTGACACACTGGCTGTGACAATGGGCTCAAATTGTTAAATTTTCCCATATCTCTGTTTTGCCTTTCTAAAATGGATATACTAGTCACTTGCTATAGGAGCCCTGGTGGCACAATGGTTAATTGCTCTCCTGATAACTGAAAGGTAAAAGTTTAACACACAAGTAAAATTTTGTTGAAGATCATTCAAAACTGGTTGCAGTAGTATATTTACAGGAAACTTCCAAAAATTGAAGTGGATTCATAAGAGGATATGAAATGAGGGATGTTATTGCTGATCTTGGCTGAAAGCAAAATAATACCAGAAAGATATTTACTTGTGTTTTATTGACTATGCAGGATTATGCATAGTGTTATGATCCACATACTGGACTGTGTAGATCATAACAAATTATGGGCAACATTGTGAAGAATGGGATTTCCAGAACACTTAGTTGTGCTCATGAGAAACCTGTACATAAACCAAGAGGCTGTCATTTGAACAGAACAAGGGGATACTGCATGGTTTAAAATTGAAGGGTGTGTTTCAGGGTTGCATCCTTTCACCATACATATTCAATCTGTAAACTGAGCAAATAATCCGAGGAGCTGGGCTATATAAAGAAGAACGTGGCATCAGGATTGGAAGAAGATTCATTAACAACCTGCAATATGCAGATGACACAACTTTGCTTGTTGAAAATGAAGATGACTTGAAGCACTTACTGATGAAGATCAAAGACTCCAATCTTCAGTATGGATTATACCCCAACATAAAGAAAAAAATTTCCTCACAACTGGGTCAATAATCAAGTTCATGTCTTTGAATTTTGGTGTTGGCGAAGAATACTAAAAATACCATGGTCTGCCAGAAGAACAAACAAATCCGCCCTGGAAGAAGTGCAGCCAGAATGCTCCTTGGAAGCAAGAGTGACCAGACTTTGTCTCACCTACTTTGGTCATATTGTCAGATGGGACCATTCCTTGGAGAAGGTAAAGTGGAGGGTTAGCAAAAAACAGGAAGACTCTGAATGAGATGAATTCACACACTGGCTGCAACAATGGGCTCAAGTGCAGCAAAGATTGTGAGGGTGGCACATGACTGGACAGTGTTTTGTTCTGTTGTACATAGGGTTGCTAGGAGTAAGAGTTGACTCAATGGCACCTAACAACAACCACAACCGAAAGGTTGGTGCTTGAACCCACCCAACGGCTCCACAGGAAAAAGACCTGGTGATCTGCTCCTATAAAGATTATAGCCTAGAAGACCCCATGGGGTGTTCTACTCTGTCAGATGGGTCACTATGAGTTAGAATTGACTCTCTAGCACACAACACACTAGTCACCTCCAGGACAGTTCAGAAGATAAAATTAATGACTACAGTGAAGCACTTAGCATAGTGTTAGGCACATAGCACTCAGTAAGACTTAGCTCATATTCAATTATACACAGTTTTCCCTTATCTTCCAATCATTAAGTATTTTTTTTTTTTTTAAAGCTGGAATTGACTTGAGAGATTATATATGCTGGTGGTTTGCAAACTTGTTCATTTCTTACTTTTTAAAGAATGGCATCATTTTCTTAGTGAAACCTGTGGAGAGCTCTGGTAGCATAGTGCCTAAGGCACTTGACTGCTAACCAGAAGGCTGGTGGTTCAAACCCACCAGCCACTCCTCAGAAGGAAGGTTGGGCAATCTACTTCCGTAGTGATACCACCTCAGCAACCCAAGGAGGAGTTGCTATGAGTCGGGTCCAACTTGATGGCACATAACAACAACAACAACAACATGTGGGACTCTAGCCTCTGAGACTACTGCTACCATCAGCCAGCTGAATCCAAGTCTCCTCTCTTACATCCTTCAGGGTGGTAGGGGAATGTGTCCATAACCAGAGGTGATGCTACTGATTGTTGTTATTATGTGCCAGTGAATTGATTCTGACTCTAGAGACCCTTTAGGACAGCCACTGATTACCTAGCTAATCACTTAACCAAGCATTTGTGAAATTTCCAGGCAAATAGTTTCTTAAGATTTAGGCCAAACACATTTTATCCCTAAGAGGCTGAGTCCCATGTAAGTTGTTGAAGACAAACCCGAATCACTGCCATCAAGTCAATTCAGACTCATAGGGACATCTTAGGTCAGAGTTGAACTGCTCCAAAGGGTTTCTAAGCCTGTAACTCTTTACAGAAGCAGCCTGCCTTATCTTTTTCCTGTGGAGCCGCTGGTGGGTTTGAACTGCCAACCTTTTGGTTTGCAGCCAAATGCTTTAACCACTATGCCACCAGAGCTCCTTTGCTGAAGGCAAACTTAAAAGCAGCAGAGCTAGTATTTAGGCTGCCCAATTTAAGGCCAGTGAATTTTCAGCTACACTAGTACCCACCAGCCACTCCTTGGAAGGAAGATGGGGCAATCTTCTTCCATAGTGATACTGCCTCAGAAACCCAAGGAAGGGTCACTATGAGTTGGATCAACTCAATGGCAGTAAGTTTTTGAGTTACATCTTATGGCTTCTTTAGCAAGAAGAAAAGGATAATAGACTTGGACTCAAGAAGCTTGGATTTGAATCTCAGCTTTGTCACTTGCTAATTTTATACCCTTGAGATTTGCCAATTGTGGGCTCCCCCCCTTTTTTTTTTCCTCAAAGATATACCCAGCCCACAGACATGACTTTCCTTCTCTCTACAAACTGCCTACATGACTCACACTGTGGCTATAGCTCTATCTGCTGTGTTTGATTATTCTATGGGAAAACCTGAATCTTTATTCCAAGAAGACCTACTCCTGTGTAAAATGCAGGTGTCAGTTTGATAAGAATCAGTTGATGGATTCATGTATCTTGATATACATTTATATTTGTACAGTTACAGTACTGTGGATGCCACAGCCTTACATATGGATCTGTACAGTCATAATTGAATTCTTGAAATAAATATGTGTTGATTATCACTGGTGACTGGAATGCAAAAGTTGGAAACAAAGAAGAGTTACTGGTAGTTGGAAAATATGGCCTTGGTGATAAAAATAATGCTGGAGATCTCATGGTAGATTTCTGCAAGACCAATGACTTATTCATGGCAAATATCTTTTTTCAACAATATTAGCAACAGTTATACACATGAACTTCATCAGATGGAATACACAGGAATCAGACTGACTACATCTGTAGCAAGAGGTGATGGAGAAGTTCAATATCTTTACCAAAAGCTGATTGAGGACATCAACTGCTCATATGCAAGTTCAACTTGAAGTTGAAGAAATTAAAACAAGTCCATTAAAACAAGAGCCAAAACATGATCTTGATAATATCCCCCCCTGAATTTAGAGACCATTTCAAGAATAGATTTGATGCATTAAACACCAATGACTGAAAACCAGAAGAATTGTGGGATGACATCCAGAACATCACCCATGAAGAAAGCAAGAAGTCATTAAAAAGATAAAAAAGAAAGAAAAGACCAAAATGGATGTCAGAAGAGACTCTGAAAATTGCCTTTAAGTGGAGAGTAGCTAAAGCAAATGGAATAAATGACAAGATAAAAGTGCTGAACTGAAGATTTCAAAGAGTAGCTTGAGCTGACAAAGCCAATTACTATAATGAAATGTGCAAAGACCTGGAGTTAGAAAACCAAAAAGGAAGAACATGCTCAGCATTTCACAAGCTGAAAGAACTGAGGAAAAAATTTAAGCCTCGAGTTCCAATAATGAAAGATTCTATGGGCAAAATATTGAATGATGCAGGAAACA
>NW_006921793.1:5899238-5904007 GCF_000298275.1 Orycteropus afer afer
TAAGAAGGGACCATTCCCTGGAGAAGGATGTCATGCTTGGTAGGGTGGAGGGTCGACGAAAGAGGGGGAGGCCTTCAAGGAGATGGATTGATACGGTGGCTGCGATGATGGGCTCAAGTATGGCAGGGATTGTGGGGCTGGCGCAGGATCGGGCAGTGTTTTGTTCTGTTGTGCATGGGGTCGCTATGAGTCAGAAATGACTCGATGGCACTTAACAACAACAACAAGAGAGATTCCAGATGAAACAAGATTGCTACTATCCTTATTAAAAATCAAGAATAAATTAAATAGATATTGGCTCTTTAATCTTCTTACAAAAATGTTGTTCTCATCTCAAGTTTAATTAACTAGAGACAGCCATTAGAATTGCAAGGCTTTTCAGTTAGTCTTTTTGAAAATGGATCTTAAACATTGAAAATTTGTATGTTTCTTTGCTTTAACTTCTTGACCAGAACCACATATCATGAACAAAATTACCTAGTTATGAAGAGTTTGCAAAGTAAATTTATATGATGAGGTTTTATTGAGGTACTTTCTCCTACCCACCCACCCAAAAAGTCCTTTATTTGGAAGAATGTGAATTTCAGGAATTTTTTTATTCCTTTGTTAGTTTATTTTGCAGTGAAGTACCTAAAGTAGCTTTATCACTGATATTTATTTTTACTGTGGTGGAAGGGGCAAATAAATTTATTTATATTTTACTTCTGTTATTCAAGTATATCATTTCCCTACGTTAATGGTGCCAGCTATGCTGGTCAGAGGTGTGATAAAATATACTTTGTACTGAAAGACTGGTTGATTGAATCCACCAGCTGCTCTATGGAAGAAAGACCTTATGATTTTCTCCCATAAAGATTACAACCTGGGAAACTCTATGGGGGGGTTCTACTCTGTTACATCAGATTGCTATTAGTTGGAATTGACTCAATGACACATAAATCTCACTGCCATCAAGTCAATTCTGCCTTATAGTGACCCTATAGGACAGAGTAGAACTACCCCATAGGGTTTCCAAGGCTGTAAATCTTTATGGAGCAGACTACTTCATCTTTGTCCTGTGGAATGGCTGGTGGTTTTAGTTAGCAGTCAAATGCCTTAACCACTGCCCACAGAAAACATTATGTTTGTGGTCCATATTAATGGACTATGTTGCATGTGTGACTTGTTATATTAAACATCTTTGTATCAGTCAGTTATCACTGCATAACCACCTCAAAATCTTAGTGACATACACCAATAAACATTTATTTTTTTTCCTGAGTTTGCAAGTCAGCTGACAGCCTTGCTTTCTGTTACAGGTTGACTGGATTGCTTTCACACACCTCTCATTTTCTTCTGGTCATTGGCAGCCTAACCAAGCCTTGTTCTTCTCTTGATGGTAGCAGAATCATAGAACATACCTCAATGTGAAAGTACATGCCAATTCTTTATTAACATCTCTTTGGCTAAGCAAGTCACATGGCTGAGGAGAAAGTCAAGGGATGGGGAAGTCCACACCAAGTTTTTGTAGAAGTAATTGCAAAGTTATATCAGGGCATGGGTATAGAGAAGACCAAAGAATCGGGGTCAATCATTTAACTATTACCACATGATGCTTTAAATAAAATATCTTTTACATAAGATACATAAGTATTTTATATATACCAAAATCTACAGATGCTTATGCCAAGTTCCAGTGAAAACTTTAGTGTAGTCTTTTCCTATATAGCTTCTTAAAATTAGGTAATCTCATAAAAAATATAATAAGGTGACACATTTACTCACATTTTCCACAGATGTTGGGGAAAATGTAGTTTCTTAATTTTTTCTCTACGACAATTCTATTTTTTTTCTCATGAATATCCACCCAATGAAGAGTGAGGAAACCGTATTATCTTATCTAGTGTTATGGATTGAATTGTGCTCCCAATAATAATAATAATAATAATAATAATAAAAACCCAAATGCACTGCCATCAACTCAGTTCTGACTCATAGCAACCCCTGTTGGCTTTCTGAGGCTGTAAATCTTTACAGAAGTAGATTGTCCCATCTTCCTTTCACAGAGCAGCTGGTGGGTTTGAACTGCTGACCTTCTAGTTAGCAGCCACATGCCTTATCCACTAGCCACCAGTGCTTGTCCCTAAGAATATGTCTTGTAAATCCCAAACCTTTTATGTGTGGTTATAACCCCATTTGTGAATGGGCTGTCTTTGTTATGTTAATGAGACTCTTTTAAGTCAATCTCTTTTGAAATATCAAAGAAATTAAACAAGCAAGTGAAAGAAGCAGAGATGGGGAAGAGAGATACCCAGCTACATGAAGATGCACACCAGCAGGGGCAGAAGCTCAAAAGAGATAAACGCCTTCCTCCAGAGCCAACAGACAGAAAGGCTTCTTCTAGAGTCAGTGCCCTGAATTTCAACTTTTAGCCTACTAAACCGTGAGAAAATAAATTTCTGCTTGTTAAAGCCATCATTTGTGGTATTTCTGTTTATAAAAGCACTAGCTAACTAAGGAGCTCTGGTGGCACAGTGCTTAAGGCATTTGACTGCTACCAGAAGGTTGGTGGTTCAAACCCACCAGCCTCTGTGGAAGGAAGACTGAGCAATCTACTTCTGTAAAGATTTACTGCCTTGGCAACCCAAGGGAGGTCACTATGTGTTGGAATCAACTCGATGGCAGTGGGTTTGGTTTTGGTTAGATAACTAAGACATCTAGTAAGTGTAAGCAGCTTCTTTAGTAAGTGAGTCTTTTACAATAGTAGATTTTTTCTCTTACATTTATACCATACTCTCCCACCTATCCTGTCTGGACATGTGGGGCACTGGGGAGACTTACACACCTTCTTAGTCACATGTTTCTCTGATGGCTCTAGTTGCCACACACTCTGCTGGCATGCACATCTAAAATCTTGGTGGGTAATAATGTGTTACATTCTCTCATGGCTGGGTCAGAGCTCTGGGTGCCCCTGTATGACCTGATCTCCCTTTCAGTCTTGCTGGTGCTCTAAGAGCCCTGGTCAGGGAGTCTAGCTTGTGTTGTTGGTTTTTTCTTCCCTCACCATGGCAGGCCCCATGACAGGTCCCTACTTTTTTCATGTTAGGTATCTACTGAGTCCCTCTCTTGGGGACTACTGGAACTTCCACGTTCCATTTATGCCCTTGGGATAAGCAAGTAGCCCAGGAAGGTAAAATACTGGGTCAGTGAATCATGTTGAATCATGTTGTTCCATCATATTTACTTTGATGTGACCACACATCCCTGGCTAACACAGGGCAATTTTTGGGGTAACCTCTTTTTAGGGTACAGAATGAGTAAAAGGTGCAAAGCTCCCCACCCTTGCCACCTCTAATGGGGTTCTCACAGGAGCTCTGGTGGTGCAGTGATTAATCAGTTGGTGGTGTAGTGCCTAAAGCACTTGACTGCTAACCAGAGGCTGGCAGTTCAGGCCTACCAGCCACTCCTCGGAAGGAAGATTGGGCAATATACTTCCATAGAGGTACTGCCTTGAAAACCCAAGGAGGGGTTGCTATGAGTCGGGATCGACTCGATGGCAGTGAGTTTGTTTTTATGGTTTTTGGTAATTGAAAGTTCTGTGGTTTGAACTCACTAGCTGCTCCATGGAAGAAAGATGTGCCAGTTTGCTTCTGTAAAGATTATAGCCTTGAAAATCCTATGGGCCAGTTCTACTTTGTCCTATAGGGTTGCTTAGAGTTGGAACTGACCTGTTGGCAAGAGGTATTGGGGCTCTGAAGCCAGTGCATGTGGTTGTACAGATTGTGCCTTGCGTTACCCTAGGCAGCACCATTCATACAGACCAAAATGTGAATGGTGCCCCCTCAGGCAGTTCAGCCTAAACCCAGAGACGTAAAACTAGTAAATATGACTGCTTCTTCTTCCTCCTCCTCCTCCTATCTCTCTGGGCTCCATTTTCACCATTCCAGGGGGCTAAAAGGGTTATGTTCTTCTTTCCTACTTCTGACTCATGGCTATGTGGCATGGTGGGCTGGAGGTATTCTTCCCTGAGAGGCCAAGTCTCCATTCCCCTCTGCTCTGGGGTGATAAATTTCATTGCTGGGATTTTGGAGAGGAAAACCTACAGGGAAACACAATTAAAAGATGAAATTAAGATGCACAATTTTAATATTAGCAAAGATACATTATTATAAATTTTATTAAAAATATGATACAAAAATAACTTAAAATAATCACCCTATGGGCCAGTTCTGCTATTGTATAGTGTTACCATAAGTCAGAATCAACTTGATGGCAAAGTTTCATATCTATATCTATATCTATATCTATATCTATCTATCTATCTATCTATCTATGTATCTATATATATACCAAATTAACATATAACAAAAGAAATATCCTATTATAGAGAAGAACAATCAGCTGAAGGGATTAGGTGAGGAGAGGAAACTCAGGCCCATCCAAAGCAGCAAGATGGGAAAACAGGAGAAAGGGGATAAAAGCCAGGAACCTGGACAGAACAGCAGTAAGCCCCAGGTATACAGGTGAGGAGAGACAACTCAGGGATGCCCAAAGCAGCAGGCCAGAAGAGCAGGAGAAAGGGGATTAAAAGACAGGAAGCCAGACAGGGAAACAGTCAGCTACAGGGACCCAGGTGGGGGTGATACAAGAGGTGTCCAACAGCAAGACAAACTTGTCTGTCGGTTTGTCCTACTGTGGTGACATGCAGAAATGAGTTTTGAGGCTGAGCCTCTGGTGTTTAAAACCCAGCGAAATGCACCTGGTGCACAGGTAACAGCCCAGCTTATAGA
>NW_006921793.1:5904107-5906718 GCF_000298275.1 Orycteropus afer afer
GAGATGTTTCAACAAATGAATACCCTACTGGAGGCACTCACTTGGTTATGCCAAGAGATTTGGAAGACAGCTACCTGGCCAACTTACTGGAAGTGATCCATATTTGTACCTGTTCCAAACAAAGGTGATCCCACAGGATGTGGAAATTATTGAACAATATCATTAATATCACATGCAAGTAAACTCTTACTGAAGATAATTCAAAAAACGGTTGCAGCAGTATATTGATACAGAATTCCAGAAATGCAAGCTGGATTCAGAAGAGGACGTGGAATAAGGGATATCATTGCTGATGTCAGATGGATCTTAGATGAAAGCAAAGAACACCAGAAAGATGTTTATTTATGTTTTATTGACTATGCAAAAAATTTGATTGTGTGGATCATAACAAATTATGGATAACATTGAGAAGAATGAGAATTCCAGCACACTTGAAATCAAAGATAGGTAACATTGAGAAGAATGGGAATTCCAGAACACTTGACTGTACTCATGAGGAACCTGTACACAGACCAGGAGGCTGTCATTCGAACAGAACAAGGGGGTGCTGCATGATTTAAAATCAAGAAGGGAGAGTGTCAGGGTAGTATCCTTTTACCATACTTATTCAACTTGTATGCTGAGCAAATAATCCTAGAAGCTGGATTATATGAAGAAGAACGTGGCATCATGATTGGAGGAAGTCTCATTAACAACCTGCAATATGCAGATGACACGACTTTGCTTGCTGAAAGTGAGGATGACTTGAAGCACTTATTGATGAAGATTAAAGACTACAGTCTGGACTACAGTATGGACTACACTTCAATATAAAGAAAACAAAAATCTTCATAACTGGTCCAATAAACAGCTTCATGGTGGATGGAGAAAAGATTGAAGTTGTGAAGGACTTCATATTACTTGGTTCTACAATCAACACCAATGGAAACAGCAGTCAAGACATCAGACAATGTATTGCATTGGGCAAATCTTCTGCAAAAGACCTCTTTCAAGTACTGAAGAGCAAAGATGTCTCCTTGAAGACTAAAGTGAACCTTACTGAAGACATGATATTTTCAATGATCTTGTATGCATGTGAGAGCTGGACAATGAATAAGAAAGACTGAAGAAGAGTTGATGCTTTTGAGTTGTGGTGTTGGCAAAAAATACTGAAATTACCATGGACTGCTAAAAGAACTAACAAATCTGTCCTGGAAGAAATGTAGTTGGAATGCTCCTTGGAAGCAAAAATGGCCATACTTCATCTCACCTACTTTGGTCATGTTGTCAGAAGGAACCATTACTTTGGCCATGTTGTCAGAAGGAACCATTCCCTGAAGAAGGATATCATGCTTGGTAAAGTAGAGGGTCAATGAAGAAGGGGAAGGCCCTCAAGGAGATGAATTGACATAGTGGCTGCAATGATGGGCTCAGGTATAGTGAGGACCGGGCAGTGTTTCGTCCTGCTGTGCATAGGGTCGCTATGAGTTGGAGATGACTCAACGGCGCCAAACACCACCACCAACAACAACTGAATTCTGTTCTTTATTGGCTCAATGATGGTCTTTTATCTCCTTCGAGATTCAGTGTTTTGAATGCCCTTAGCATGCATGGGAAATCTTTTCTTATCTGTCCCTGTGTAATTTTCCAGCTATATTTTCTTCTCTATTGCCAAGTGCATACACTGTGAAATGCTTGCCATTTCCAATAGTCCATGTTCTCCCTGTCTTACCTTTGAACATGATGTTCCCTTTCCCTGGAATGTCTTCCCCTGTTGGGCTAAGTGCCATTTGTCCTTCAGGACTGAGTTCCAGTTCACCAGTTCCTTTCATGGCCTCTCCTGAACCTGCTGGCTATGCTAGTTTCTCTCATCTGTGCACTTCTAGATGACACTGCACTGGTGTTCTCTTATGGTTGTTGGTTCCTTGTATAGCTCCACCACTGTTTGCACCAAGGAAAGAAATGTGCACTATTCATTTTAGTATTTCCAAGACTTAGAACTGATGGTGTAAGAAAAATAATTCATAAATATTTTCAGAATTAATAAAGAATGAATGGATTCTTCCTGATTGTTGTTGTTGTTATGGTCAAGTCACACCCGGCTCATAGCGACCCCTCCTTGGGCTTCCAAGGCAATATCAATACGGAAGTAGATCTTCCTTCCGAGGAGTAGCTGGTGGGTTTGAACTGCCAGCCTTCTGCTTAGCAGTCAAGTGCCTTAAGGATATTACAGAGACATTAACGAAATAATTAGAAATGGAACTCTGATCTTTATTAAGTGACTTGCTGAGATTCACTTACTTTAAACAAATAAACTAATTTTGAACTGGAATTTCTAGTTGTTTTGGAATTTACAATTGTCCCCCCTTTCTTTCTGAAACAGTTTTAAACCAAAAGTGATCTCAAGTTCATTCTGGTTGGGTTATTATATAAGCCTAAATTACTGGTGTTCACACTTGTATCTGAACTTGTAACAATCATATATATTATTAAGATTTCTAAGAAAGGTCTCCAGGAGCAAGGTAAGCATGGGCGTAGCACAGAGTAGCAGGCCAGAAGAGCAGGAGAAAGGGGTAAAACCCAGGAAGCCAAAGAGAAGAGCAATCAGCCAAAGGGATTAGGTGAGGAGGGG
>NW_006921793.1:5906818-5924060 GCF_000298275.1 Orycteropus afer afer
CTCACCTATTTTGGTCATGTTGTAAGAAGGGACCCATTCCCTGGAGAAGGATGTCATGCTTGGTAGGGTGGAGGGTCGACGAAAGAGGGGGAGGCCTTCGAGATGGATTGACATGGTGGCTGCGATGATGGGCTCAAGTATAGCAGGGGCTGGCGTGGGATTGGGTAGTGTTTCGTTCTGCTGTGCATGGGGTCGCTATGAGTCAGAAATGACTTGACTGCACTTAACAACTACAACAACAACATTATAGGTATAAGGGCCAAGACTTATTTTTGGAGAACATAATTCAGTCTATAACAATAGCCTTTACATCCACATGTCTTTATACATGGTTATAGTTTTGTCATTTTGGTGTTTCTCTGAATGGACCTTTCTGGGGAAATCAGGTCATACATTACTGGCTCTTAAAAATGTTTAGTCAGTTTTATTAGTGGTTCTTTATGATGAACCCTCTATTCCTTTGTTTTTTGACTTGCCTGCCTCAACCACAGTGGACTCTTCTTACTTGCACCTTTGTTATCTGCCTCATGAGCACATATAATATGTCAGGACTTTCATGTTTCCTTCTTTCATCTGGTTTGAACCCACCACCTAGGTAAGTCCTTCCCTTAGTTGGAGGGGGACCACCATTCTCTTTCTATTCCAGGGGAAGGTTTATGGGAACTCTATTACTATTGTTGTTAGGTGCCATCAAGTCAGTGACCCCATGTGACAGAGTAGAACTGCCCCATAGAGTTTTCTAGGCTATAATCTTCACAGGAGTAGAATGCCAGGCTTTCTCTTGTGGACCTGCTGGTGAGTTCGAACTACCAGCATTTTTAGTTAGCAGCTGAATGCTTAACCACCATTGTATCACCATCAAGTTGATTCTGATGCAGAGCGACCCTGTTGGACGGAGTAGAACTGCTCTGTAAGATTTCTAAAGCTATAAATCCTTATAGGAGCAGACTGTCACATCTTTTTTTTTTTTTTTACCAGGGAGCAGCTGGTGAATTTAAACCACTGACCTTTTGGTTGGCAGCTTAGTGCTTTAACCACTGTGCCACCAGATCCGAATTAAAAAAAAAAAAAGCAAACACACTGCCATTGAGTTGGAACCCAGTCTTCCTTTTGAGGAGTGGCTGGTGGGTTTGAACTGCCAGCCTTCTGGTTAGCAGTCAAATGCCTTACGCACTATACCACCAGAGCTCCCAGTCCTCATCAATTCTAGGGAAAGGGAATCACAAACTCTACTTAATCTTTGGTTCAAAAATTTTTTAATCCAGCTTTTCCCAGAAAGGCTTTTATTTGGGACATTGGTTGGGCATTTTCCAAGTCATTCATAGAGCTGATACTTTGACTATTTATTCTGTGTTTTAGGTTGAATTATATAAATGCCAACATTCAACCATTAAAAAAAAATAATTTATTCTGATTTGGGTGAAAGTTTACAGAGCAAATTCATCTTCCACACAGCGTTCATATATACTTTGCCTCATGACATTGACTGAAATCACCTACAATGCAACAGCTCTCCTCCCACTTCCTCCCCAAAGCCACCTCTTCCCTGTGTCTTTCCCTCCCAAGCACTCCTGCCTTGCAAGCCGTCTCCCTGTGTATACACAGCCCTTCTACTCTCCCATGATTGATCTCTCCAAAGAGTGTATCTACCTAATGTAAATGTTCACCTCATATGCCTGTCTTATGTTTGGCTGGAAGCCACAGGAGTGGGTTCTATTCCAGACCTGAAGGGCAGCTAGGGGCCATAGTCTCAGTGATTCCATGAGGCTCTATCAGACCAACAAATCTGGTCCTTTATTTATTTATTTATTTATTTATTTATTTATTAAGTGATTTTGAGTTTTGTTCCACATTGTTCTCCACTTTATCCAAGCTCTCCTACATAGATCCCCCTCAGAGTGGCTGATGGTAGTAGCCAGGCACCATCTAGTTCTTTTGGTCTCATAGTAATATAGGCTGAGGGTCACATGGTGCACCAGTCCCTTGGACTAATTGTTTCCATTTGTCTTTGGTTTTCTTCATTCTTCTTTGCTCTGGGTGAGGAGAGACCCATCATTGCATCCAAATGGCTGCTTGAAAGTTTTTAAGATCCCAGTCATTACTTGCTAAAGTAGGATGTGGCACAGTGTTTTTGTGTAGTATGTTATGTCAATTGAGCTTGATTTTCCCTGCAACTATGGTCCCGAGCCCCCAGGTCTGACCACTTGCTCTCTCCTGGTAGGTGGCTGTGGCCAACAAGTGACTACAACCTTGTCCCTTGTTAGCACTACTATATACCTGGAAATTCTTACAGAACATACAGATACACTTGTAGAAACATTGTCTGTCAACCCTATACATGGTCATGGGCATACTCCCCCCCTGCATAGACATACCTGATTGCTCAGCCTGTCCACCCATGTATCTACCTGTAGATCAATGTTAACATTCAACCATTTTTGACTTAAAGAAAACAACACTTCCATATAGTTCCAAGCTGGACTATATGAGGAAGAATGTGACATCAGGATTGGAGGAAGATTCATTAACAACCTACGTTATGCAGACAACACAACTTTGCTCACTGAAAGTGAAGATGACTTGAAGCACTTATTGATGAAGATTGAAGAATACAGTCTGCAGCATGGATTATACCTCAATATAAGGAGAAGAAAAGTCATCACAATGGTACCAATAAGCAGCAGCATGATAAATGAAGAGATTGAAGTTGTCAAAGACTTCATATTACTTGGTTCTACAATCAACACCAATGGAAGCAGCAGTCAAGATATCAGACGTCGTATAGCATTGGGCAAATCTGCTGCAAAGGGCCTTTTTCAAGTGCTGAAGAGCAAGGATGTTTCCTTGAAGTCTAAGGTGCACTTGACACAAGCCATGATATTTTCAATCATCTCATATGCATGTGACAGCTGGACAAGGAAAAAGGAAGACTGAAGTAGAGTCGATGCTTTTGAGTTGTGGTGCTGGCGAAGAGTGCTGAAAGTACCATGGACTGGTAAAAGAATTAACAAATCTGTCCTGGAAGAAGCATGGCTGGAATGCTGCTTGGAAGCGAGAATGGCCAAACTTCATCTCATCGACTTTGGTCATGTTGTGAGAAGGGACATTCCCTGGAGAAGTATGTCATGCTTGGCAAAATGGAGGGACAAGGAAGAAGAGGAAGGCCCTCAATGAGATGGATTGACACGGTGGCTTGCAACGATGGGCTCAGGTATAGCAAGGATCGTGGGGCTGGCACAGGACCAGGCAGTGTTTCATTCTGCTGTACATGAGGTTGCTGAGTCGGAGACGACGGCGCCTAACAACAACAACACTATGGCTCAATCCATGTATTAAATGGTAAACCCCTAAAGACAAGCAGAGTGAGTTTTAGGCTTTACACCCTGTAACACTTCACATTCAAATGGTCTGGGAAACTGCTAGAGAAGTATGTTGTGAATAGGGACAGGCAGAACATGGACCAAGCAAAGAGCTTATCAGAACTGCTGATGCGAGTCAGGCAGTGGCTCTATGGAGAGTTATGCACTGACTGGGAATCCGTGAACTACAAGGCCTCTTTCCACACTAGAATTTATGATTCTGTAGTCCATGCTCCTGCTGTGGGCATTCAGGAGGGAAGGAGGAACTGGAGCTCTGGCTTCACCTGGTGAAGTCTGGCTCCTGCTCCCAAGAGGAGTGATACTCTCCTGCTTCCCATTTTTGGAGGCACTTGCAGACTGCTCTATGTCAGAATGTGAGTGTGCATGCACTCTTTGTGTGTGTGTGTGTGTGTGTGCATACAGAAGGCTCAGGCAGACATGAGGGGTGGAGCTGGAAAAGCACAAACCAAACACCTCAATTCTTACGTGACTGTGAGGATTTTGAGGACACATAGGTCCCAGTGCAGACCTAATTTCAAAGATAGCTCAGGTCAGTCAGGAGAATAGGTAGGTCAGGCCACATCTGTATTTGTAAATGGAGCTAAAATAGTTCTTTTTCCCTGTGCAAGGATGATGCAGAGAGAGAACAGACTCCCCACCCCACGCGCCCGTCTTTTTCTCATACTTTTTCAAATTGTTTTCAGATTTGGGGATTACAATTTTGAAAAGAATTAGTGTGGTGGCTAGTTGCTATCTGATAGAGCCACTGAGGTGTTTTATGTAGTGTTGAAATGTGCCTAATCAGCAGCTCATGATATAATAGCATGCGGTAAAAGTCAACTCAGACCCCCTGGGGACGGGCTAGTAAGACTTTGTGGAAATCTCTAATAGATTTAAAAGAAGTGGCATTGTGTTTTGTTTTATTTTATATTTCAGGTAGGCATTTTGGCTGCTAACTAGAAGGTCAGCAGTTCAAACCCACCAGCCACTCAGCCAAAGGAAGATGGGGTGATCTACTTCTATAAAGGTTTATGGCCTAGAAACCCAGCACAGGTCGCTATGAGTCAAAATCGACTTGATGGCAGTGAGTTTAGTTTGCTTTGCTTTTATTTATTTATTTATTTTAATAGTAATTTGATAAGGAGACCAAATGGTGCAGTGGTGAAAGCACCCAGTTGCTAATCAAAAAGTTGGAGGTTTGAAACCACAGCCACTCCGCAGGAGAAAAATGTGGTAGTCTGCTTCCTTAAAGATTTACAGTCTGAAAATGTTACTCTGTCCTATGGGTTGCTATGAGTCATAATTGACTTGATGGTAGCAGTTTTACAGACTCGACATGCTTACAGAATCTTTGGAGTAGATAGTCTGTTGTACTTTTTCCCTACCCGTCCCCACCACCCTGCTAAAACTGCTCTCTCCCCCAGTGTGTTCAAGGACTCGATATTCCCTTCCCCTTTGCCTCTAGATCTGCTCTTCACCTGCCTTTCCCCCTAGGAGGCTGCCCCCTATAGACTCTGTAACCTGGACTTCCTTGACATCTGGCTTCTAGTGGCAGATTTTAGGGTGGGATGAGCCTCCCTGCTGGAGGGAGATGGAGGGTAGGGGAGATGAGATGTTGGGGAAGAGATTAGAGTATTGAGTCCCTGGCTCCTCCCTGCAGGGCCAGGCTTTGGAGAAGGCTGCCTCCTTTTCTGAGACCACAGTTCCTCCTGAAAACAAACAAACAAACAAACTCATTGCCTTTGTGCTGGTTCTGACCCCTCCTTGGATTTCCATGGTGATATCACTATGGAAGTAGATTGCCCAGTCTTCCTTCTGAGGAGTGGCTGATGGGTTTGAACCTGGTTAGCAGTCAAATGCCTTAGGCACTATGCCACCAGAGTTCCTAACTAGCTCCCACAAAACTCACCTTCTTAGCCTAGCAGTGATAGTAGCTTCCTACTCTTTTTAGACTTGAGGCTCTTGACTAGTTTCCCTTAACTCTGCCCACACCCTTGTAAATAATCTATGAAACTTTCTTTGCAGCTGCCATCTGTTTCCTATTGAAACCCAGACCAAGATCACCAAGGACTTAATTGGCTAGTTTCCAGAAGTAGATCACCAAACCTTTCTTCCTACTCTGTCTTGGTCTGAAAGCGCCACTGAAACCCATCCACCATGGGTGACCCTGCTGGTATTTGAAAAAGCGATGGTAGAGCTTCCAGCATCATAGTAACATGCATGGCAATGTGAAAAACTGACAGACAAATGGTGATCTAAAGACCTGGACACATATTAGTTCTTATCTTCAGCATCTGACTGTACAACTCTACTTTTATAGACTCCTTCCTCCTCTCACTTTCATTACTCCACTCTCTCCTAGGAAAGTCTACCTTCTTCCTGGTTCTCCTTGATCTTCTTCATGGTGTCATCTGTCTGCCCATCACCGTGCTTGCAGTTCACTTTCTAGCTCTTCTCTTTTCATTCTTTGTTTTCACTGTTCCTGATCTTAAACACAACCATAACTTTAACTAGGGAGCTAATGCTTATCTAACACTTTTGAGAGTGAACATAAGGTGCTTTATGCCATTATTCATTTGAATATCTACCAAGTGCCAGGACCACTCTGGGACTGGGGATATACAGGCATACTTCAGAAATATTGCGAGTTCAATTCCAAAACAAAGTGAATATAGCAATAAAACAGGTTATGTGAATTTTTTCCCCAGTGCGTATACAAGATATGTTTATGCTGTACTCATTGGCAGTGAGTTTGGTTTGTTAGTTTTGTAGTCTATTAAGAATACGATAGCATTATGAATAAGTTTGAAATATTGTGAGAATTACCAAAATGTGACAGAGTGTATTAGGGCTTAAATTCTAAAGAACTTGGTTCATGGTAGCCTGTGGTCTATAGTAGGAGCCCTAACTCCATTTTGAGTCTTGAAGTACATTCAGGTGCCATTTGAAATCTTTCTGATCTCTACACCAGCAGTGTGGCTATACTTAAAAAAATCTGGGACAAACGTAGGGAGGGGTAGTTTTCCCTCAGGAAGAGTACGGTTGAAAGCAGACTCAAACCAAACTCACTGCCATCGAGTTGATTCTGACTCATAGTGACCCCCATTGGGTTTCCAAGGCTGTAAATCTTTACAGAAGTAGATTGGCCCATCTTCCTTCTGAGGAGCAGCTGGTGGGTTTGAATAGCTGACCTTCTGGTTAGCAGCCAAATGCCTTACACATTACACCAGTAGAGCTAGTTTGAAAGTAGATTATGGTCACACAAAGAACTAAGGAAAATGACTGGGTGTGTCCTTAATGATTTAATGAAAATAGCTGCACATTATCTGATTTAAGTTAAAGGATGGGATCCTGGTACTGTCTTGTACCTACCTTGTGGGTATGACTTAGGGCCATACGGTCATGAGTATACCCTAACCACCATGTAGCCAGGTGGTCATACCTATAATCCTTTTTACTCTTCAGTTGCATACATATCCCAACATGGTCCTTTCCCTGTTTCTGTAGTCCCACCTGTGACAGTGATGAATTGACATGCCACTAATCATGATTTCCCTGTTTTTTTATATCATATATAATTAGCCCCATGGCCATGAGTCAGTGGACTCCAGCCTTTGTTGTGTACATGCTGAAGGTTTCCCTCATCCTAGATGATTGTCTTTGTCCTGTTTAATAAAAAGTTCTCTTTGAACATATTTGAATCTGGGGACTTTTTTCCCCTAGCATAAAAGACACAAAGTGAGCACATGCTGTTAGAAAAATGGCACAAGTAGACTTGTTTCCATAACCTTCAATGGATTAAAAAAAAAAAAAATGCAGTATCTGTGAAGTGCAATGAAACAAAGTATGCCTGTACTATCTCTGACTCTTCACAGTAAGGCAAATATAATTGTCTCCATTTTATAGATGAGCATTCTGAGCCTCCGAAGTTAAATGATTGCCTGAGGTCAAGGTCACACAGTTGCCCCTAGGTCTGGCTGGGGCTGAAGCCCTCTATCTTGCCCCCAAAGCCTGTGCTCTTCTTCCTATATTGCAGTGACAATGAGCACTAATTATGTAGCTGAATTTGAGTTGAATTTAGCAGAACTTTTATATATTCTAAAAACAGCGTAGTCTCAGTTTCAAACTGTAGTAGAACAAAATTTTTCTGCTAACTCATTCACCAGAGACATTTACCTTACTCTGAGTTTGAGCTTCTGTTTACTCTGTAATTTACGGTGATTCTAAAAATTTCCCCTGGTTCCCCAAGTGTTCTATTTTAGAATCATGGTATCCTGACAATTAAAGATTAATTTAAAATCAGAGCATCAGGATTTATTCAAGAGATTACTACTTGTTTCAGAAATTAGAAATTTTCTTTCCTAGTTTAAAAAAGATACAGATAAGCCTTGTTCTGGGAGGACGGGTGAGTATAGACCCCACGGCCTCTGTATGCACCATGTTATTCAATTATTACAGCCATGTTAAAATGAACAATGGAAAGATGTTTTGAAAATGGCACTTGACTCAGTGGTTCGAGCTCAGGCTTTGGAATCCAACAGACCTGGCTTCAAAAACGAGCTGGGTGAACTTGGGCAAATTGGTAAACTCTTGGAGTCTTAGCTTTGTCAGCTGTAATATGAGGATAATGGATAGATATGAATAAAAAAAATGTGTATATTGAGCAATGCTTGATGATTTAGTTGCTATAACCTTGGCCAGTCACTAATTTTTTTTAAACTTTTAAGCACATTCATTTTTATTCTACAATATTTTATTGTGTTTAAGGTGAAAGTTGACACAACAAATTAGGTTTCCATTTAACAATTTCTACATAAATTATTCAGTGATATTGATCACATTTTTCACAGTGTGTCATCATTCTCATTCATTCCATCTGGTTGTACCATTCCAAGTATTCTAGTTTCCCTGGCCCCTGTCAAAAGCATAAATGCCCAGTGAAATACCAAAATTAGTATAACAGAATATATGTACTATGAGTAGATATGATTTGAATAGGGCAGCATCAATCAGAAGATATTTGGAAGGCACTCTGAAGATGAGATAGTGAAGGCATATTATATAGGCATACAGGCGGGGTAGTCTCCTGAAGGTCATAGTAATTCTCTAAAGGACCTCCAAACCAAAAAAATACTGAACTCACTGCCATCGAGCTAGTTCCAACTCATAGTGAGCTCTCCTTGGGTTTCCGAGGTGATATCTCTATGGAAGTAGATTGCCCAATCTTCCTTCCAAGGAGTAACTGGTGGGTTTGAACTTCCAGCCTTCTGGTTAGTAGGTAAATGCCTTAGGCACTACACCACCAGAGCTCCCCAAAGGAGCCCAAGGGCTAATACAAAACCATTTCCACTAAGCTGTTTACTAGGCTATTGTTTGACTTAAAGGTGACTTTATGAAAACAGTTTCTTAAAGGCTCAAGTTTCAAAAGAACCGCTAAGGGGTAATGGCCTGGGTTGGTCATCTCAACTCTGTTGACCCAGAAATCTGGATTCCAGGATAATTAAAACAATTTCTCATACCTTACTTTCTCATGTTTGCTTTAGGGTAATTTTTATTTTTAATAATTTACTTTATTTAATTGTTATTGGCCGGTCACTTTTGGTATAGACACAAATGCCCCTTCGGAGAAGAATTATTTTGGAGAGTGGGGATCATTTCATTGACTTCCTACACAACTCCCTTGGGGAAACAGAGTACTGGGATGAAGGTTCAACAATGTTCACAAGGAGCTCTGGCCTTTCTAAGAGGGAAAGGACCAAGAACCTAACTATTTGTCACCAAGGTTCAAACTTCAGAACATTCTTTAGGGATGTTCAGAAGACTCTAAGAAGGGTCAGGGTGATAAAGACCCTGAAATAAAATTAACAACAGGGTAGGAAGAAGTGAAACCTAGGGGTGGTTTGAATTAGTGAAGAAATGAGAGGCCAGGTGATTCTTGGTCCCTGAGGAGGCAGTGTTGCTTTCCACTTTCCACCCAGCCCTTCTGAAGGCAGATTTGGGACTTTAGAGGAAGTGGCTCAGAGGAATAGCCTAAATAAGGGCTCTGGAGCTCTAGTGGCATGGTGCTTAAGGCATTTAACTGTTAACCAGAAGGTTGGTGGTTCAAACCCACCAGCTGCTCCACAGAAGGAAGATGGGACAATCTACTTCCATAAAGATTTATTGCTTCAGAAACCCAAAGGGGTCGCTATGAGTTGGAATCGACTAGATGGCAGAAAGTTTTTTTTTTTTTGGTATAGTTTGGGGTATGAGGCAGTGGTGGTTAAGTGGTAGAATTCTCACCTTCCATGCAGGAAACCCAGGTTTGATTTCTGGCCAGTGTCTCTCATGCAGAGCCACTATCAATGGAGGCTTGAGTGTTGCTATGATGTTGAATAGTTTTCAGTGGAGCTTGTAGACTAAGACAGACTAGGAAGAAAGACCAGGCAATCTAGTTCCAAAAATCAGTCAGTAAAACTGTTACACAAAAGGATCAGAGGTTTCTGGTTGGTTTCAAAGTGTCTCTGCCTATCTCTACTAAGAATAGTTGGAGCCAGCAAAAAGTTTCTCAAGCAGATTTCTTTTTTTTTAATTTTAAGAGCTTGTTTTACATTCAGCGTTACATGTACATTTAGTTTCATTCCCCATTTACCATGTCCAACCTTAACCCAGTCCCCTCCTCTCCCTACCCTGCAACCCTCCCCCTGTGCCCCTCATATTTATGCACTCTTGTTTGTCCTGTATTTCCTCAGTTTGAATGTTAGTCCTCTGGTGTCCCATGGTCTATTGCTGTAAGGGATGTATTACCATTGAGTGTGTGGGTGCGGCCTCCTGGGTTGAGTGGTCTGCGAGTACATCTTGTTAACTATTGGGCTGAGAGGAAGCCCCTGGGGGTGTGTTTCATTCCAGGTGCAGAATATATTCCAGGGCCATAACATTGGGGGTCTCACCAGATTTCATCTGACCAGTAATTCTGGTCATTATTGAGTTTTTGGATTTTGTTCCACATTTTCCCTCCCACTCTATCCAGGATCTCCAGATTTGATCCTTTCCTGAGTGGCTGGCATTGGTAGCTGGGCACCATTTAGTTCTTCTGGTCTTGGGGGCCATGGTGTCCTATGGCTGATTGCTTCCAAATGCCCTTTTTTTTTTTTTTTTTTTCATTCTTCTTCACTTCAGATGCTAGGAGACCATTAGCTGCATCTTAGATGGCCGTCAAGCAGATTTCTTTATTTTTACTTGGCAAGTAAAAATGGAAATAGCGTGGGCTAAAGAGATGCTAAGCAACTGCCTCTTCAAAGGGGAGTGGCTTTAGGGTTTTCTAAGTTTCAGGGAAATAGGGAAGTTATACATATTCATAGTTTTTTGGGAGGTGTCATGCCTTATTAGGAGACAGGGTTAGAGCTTAACACAGAAGCTAAGCTATAACCCTTTCTTCTGAAATGGGTCAGTGTAGCACCAATGACATAACGCTGGTGATTTTTGGTTCCTTGATATTAGTTTTAACATCCCAGGTTCAGTTAGAGGGCAAAGTTGTTCTTTCTACACGTGCTCCTGGTTCTGGCTGGGACCATTTCGGAATTCACTGCTGAAAGGTATCTGTAAGCAGGAGGGTGGGCAGGAAGCAGGGTGGGTGTGTTTGCAGTTTGGCTGATTGTTGTTGTTGTTGTTGTTGTGTGCCGTCGAGTCGGCCCCGACTCATAGCGACCCCTCCTTGGGTTTCCGAGGCAGTATCACTACAGAAGTAGGATTGCCCAACCTTCCTTCTGAGGAGTGGCTGGTGGGTTTGAACCGCCAGCCTTCTGGTTAGCAGTCAAGTGCTTTAGCCACTATGCTACCAGAGCTCCTTAGGGCTTGTTTATTGCTCATGGTGCCCCTAGGTCCCATCCCCCGGAGTGAGAAGAGGCTTTCTCTCTAGCTTAACTGGCTTTAAAGATAATTTTTTTTTTTTTTTTTAAATAGCTGGCTAATTACAAATCACGGAGGTCTATACTGCAGCTCATCATAGGGATGGTACAGGACTGGGCAGTGTTTTGTTGCCCTGTGCTTGGGGTCTCTGTGGGTCAGGGGCCTGACTCAATGGCAGATAATAACAACAGTTTGGCAGAAAGTTCTTCTGAATGAGCAAGTATCTGAGTTTTAGCATTAAGAAACTGAAGCAAGCAGGTTTGCCCTAAAATCCCCTCTCCACTAGTGAGCACCCAGAGATTTCTGGATGGGGAGCGGGTTAATGAGGTGGTGGTAGCATTCGCTGGTGGAGTGGGGGAGATGGTGTTCCTGCTAATCAGGGTAAATATAATTAACATTATGTTTTGTGATACTAGTGATAATGTCAGTTACCGGTAATACATATAAAGCTCTAAGCACTGCTGGGAGTTCTGGTGGTGTAGTGCCTAAGGCATTTGACTGCTAACCAGAAGGCTGGCAGTTCAAATCCACCAGTCACTCCTTGGAAGGAAGGTTGTGTAATCTGCTTCCATAGTGATATCACCTCGGAAACCCAAGGAGGGGTGGCTATGAGTTGGATCCGACTTGACGGCAGTGAGTTGGGTTTTTAGAAGCATGGTGCCTGGCACACAGTAAGGTTATCAAGAATTGGTAGCTATGGGCATTTTTATATTATTACTAAGACTGGGCAATCTAATTCCATAGAGATACTGCCTTGGAAACCCAAGGAGGGGGTCGCTATGAGTGGGAACCGACTCTATGGTGCTGAGTTTGGTTTGTTTTTTACTAAGATTGCAAAGAAAAAAAATTCATGAGCCATTCAGGCTGAGGCAATAAGGGGTAGGGAGGGACACTATTGCATTCCATCAATTTATCTTAATGTTGGCATGGATTGCATCTAGTGTTGTCACCCTGAGCAGGGATGGGAATGGTGGGCCTAGAATTTTTCCTACATTTTTGCCTCCAGTAGCTGTCACCTGGTTTCATTGCTCAGAGTCATAGTTGAGAGAGGCTAGGCATTTCCCAATTGCTCTTCCACCTTAGAATTTGGGAAAGAATTTAGATACCAGCTACCAGTGGTTATCAAAACCTTTAAAGCAGTAAAGCTCTCTCTTTTTTTAATTTAATAAATTTTATATGATATCCTGATATATCAGATAAATGTAAGTGTGTGATAGTTAAGATTTCATGTCAACTTGGCTGGGCCTGGGTGAGTGGCTGGGCAGCTGGTGGCAGTTATTCCCCATGATGAGACTGGCAATCAACTCCACGGTGGGATCTACCACAAGCAGCTGAGTAGCTGCTTTAGGGATGTGGTCTGCTTCTCATATATAAGCAGCAGCTTTGGGAATGGTCTCTAGTTTATGGCATAATTAAAATCTGTATGTAGCTGTGGCATTGTTCAACAGCCTGCCATGCTCTGCCAACCATGGGATTTTCAATGGACTTGAATTAATGGCCTGCTGTGTGGTTTGATAACATTGGGACTGTGCCTTTTTATTGGTCAACCTTGGGCTTGTCAGTCTCAGCAGCTAGCAGCTGAGCTGTCTGAGTGAAGAACAGCCTCTAGCTTAAGTGGGCTAGGAGCAGAGGCGGAGCTGAAGCCCAAGGTTGAGGGTCTTTCATAGCCCCTAGAGCCTGGCATTTTGAACTCAGACTTAAAGCTTCCCAAACTGTAAGGGAATAAACTCCTGTTTGTTTAAACCATCCCATTTGTGGTATTTTCTGTTACAGCAGCACAGAGGTAACCAGAGCAAAGTGGCATTTTTCTAATAAGATATATTTTTAAGTTGAAGTATATTCTATTTACTGATGTTAGCATAAGCAGGACAAAGAGTACAGCTATTTTGAAAATCTCAAAACTCATAATTGGAGCTATGGAAGCTGGTTTCAATTTTCTATCAGATTTAGTGTCCATAAAATTCTAAGGAAAATGCAAATAGTATCCTGGGGGCACCTCTAATCCTCAGTATAAGTCTAATCCAGCTCATTGTATTTGTCATGGATCCAGGAGGAAATAATTTGCATTCTCAAATTAGGGTAATTCAGTTTAATAAGTGGACACTTAAAAAGATATAGGTAGGGCTAAGGAAACTCTACAGATGGTGTAATACCCCAGGGCTAGTAAGAATGAAAGATTCCTAGGAGGTGCAAAGGGTTTGCCCTCAACTACTCATTTAAAAGTTGGTGGTTTGAACATATCCAGTGGTGCCATGGAGTAGAGGCTTGGCAATCTGTTTCTATAAAGATTACAGCCAAGAAAAGTCTGTGGAGCAGTTTTATACTGTTGTTATGTGCTGTCAAGTTGGACCCGACTCATAGCGACCTGCCCTTGGGTTGCCGAGGCAGTATCACTACGGAAGTAGGATTACCCAACCTTCCTTCCGAGGAGTGGCTGGTGGGTTTGAACCACCAACCTTCTGGTTAGCAGTCAAGTGCCTTAGGCACTATGCTACCAGAGCTCCTAGTTTTACACTATCACACCCTAATTCATGGGGTTGCCATGAATTGGAATCAACTCGAAGGCTATGAATTAGTAAGAGTGAGTTGTTAACACCATTAGGTCCTAAGAGGCAAGGAGAAGGAGCAGTTGCCAGAAACAAGAAGTAAATGACTGTGTAGAGAGGGCTGCCATGAGAAGAGAAGAGCAGTGACCCTCAGGAGAGATTATCTAGCTATTTCTAGCAGACTCTACAAGGAAAAAGCAGGGGTATAAATACCTCAGGTTCTCACTTCTCTCTCCCTCTGACTCCCTTCCTGGAGTTCCCCATTGGTGGACCCCAAGCTACCAGAGGGCAAAAGAGCTGTTTGATGTAATCAGCCTCTCAGGACAAACAGTAAATTGGAGAAGGGTGGAGAGGAGTCGGAGAGGCAAATGGACACCACCCAGCACCCTTCTGACCTGTTTTCAAGATGGCAAAAGTGAAGGCTCAGACTTTAGATGACTTGCTCAAGATTACTACCAGGTTAGGGCCAACAGATAGGCAACCAAGGCCTTCAATCCCAATTCATCTCTCTTTCCACCATGCTTTCTCATCACTGTACTCTGAGGACAAATTTAGATATAGAAATGCTGATATCCTTCATTGGATTTTGGATCCAGAATGAAGGGCACAGGCTTAGCGTAGTGCAGTAATTTCCTTTATTATGGTCAACTCTGACTCACTGTTGCTGTGTAGCTAGCTCACTGTTAGTTTGCAAGCTTAATACAAAGCACAGCCATTTAGGGAAATATAGCACTGTAAGGAGCCCTTTGGCTTTCTGTCCCACACTTTTAGGTCAGCTACTTTCTTAGAAAGGGCAGGAAGAATGTCAGCCAAACAATGTAAGAGAGTACATGGAGCATGTGTACTAATTCTGGACTAGGAATATCCAAGAGGATTGTCATCTACGAAAGATGAACAGCTGCAGAGTGCTCTTGGGTCCCTGGTGACATTTGCTATATTCAGCATGCTTACTGAAGATTCTCTACCCTTGCTCAGCTTCTTATAGAAAATTCGACTTGAAAGGATCTCTTATAAAAGGATGTTCTCCCCCCATGTGGTGAATTAAGCTATTCCTTAGTACTCTTGCTATGGTCTGGGGAATTAGAACTGAAAACCTCTTTACTCATGAACTCAAAGTCCATTTGCAATTTGAAATTTTTTGTGTGTGGTTGGTAGGATGACCTTATAATTCCTTTGAATTAGTTGTAAACTGTGGACAAGCAAATTTAGTGGTGAACTATTTCCTTATTGATGGTTTAGGCATAACAGTTGACTCACAAAGAAACTGAAACCACATGAACCAGAGTCTTTGCAAACCCTAAGCATCCTGGATATTTCTTCACCATAAAATCATCACATGGCTACTCCCAGCCAACTTCACTTGACTTTTCAAGGATGTGTTCTCATCCAGTCTGCCAATCACTCACTTTTTCACTTTGGTTGCTTCCCTGTATTGCTGGTTACCTCTTTCAGTTTATTGATGTCTTGCCTGCCTTTTAGTAAGCTATTTACTCAGTCATGGTTGACTGGGTTATGTAGACATAAACAGTGTGAATTTTTCTTTCATTTTCTTTCATGGACTGTTAGCGCTCTTGGACAACTTAGGTATCCTAGACAAATGAGTGTCATTCTGACCTTGTCTTTCTCTCTTCTCTTCTAGAGAGTAGCTGAGATTCCTTTCTGTATTTATTTTTTTCAGATTAAAAAGCACCAATTTGTGTCTTGGGTAAGGCTGGTTCTGTAGTGAGCAAGGTCAACACCACTCAGCTTTAGCTACGCACAGTTCTAATAGGACCATCCAGGGATCTTGTTTTAATCTAAAACACTATGTACCTTCCCTAATTGTCTAGGATTATACTGTAGCACAGCAGTAAACCATTTAAATTTAAGTGGACTTGACCATAAACTATTCTCTGTAGAGAATATTTGAGACTATATAAGTAGGTGTCTCAGGTATAATCTGAGAGAGTTTTGAAAGATCTCTTTATGTATAAGTGTCACCTATAAATTATTCCCAAAGGATGAACCTATAAAGGATACCATCATTTCAATGCCTCAGTCCTATTCATGATTCAGCCTATAATGAATTCACACAGTGCAGTATTAACACAAAAGACCAACCAGTATATTATAGTCACAGTTATAGTAGGAACATTAATTAAATAATTGAGTTCCTATGTATAATACTGCAGCTATTTGGCTTTGTTTATATAAATCAGAGAAGGAAAAAGATGACTAAATCTGCCTGGGTCTCTGCTGTAAAATAACATACATTCTCTTACTTAATTAAAAAACAAAGCAAAATCCTTAGTAAAATTAACATGGAGTGCTTCTTGCTGATTCATCAATCACTCTTCATTGCTATCAATGACACAAAATCTTAGGAAATCCTGATGAATGAATACAAAAGAGCTACCATATACTCTAATTACATCTATATTTTAAATTCTTCTATTTGTTTTCTTCTGATAAGACCCTTAAGATAATGCTTATTTACACTTAAAAGCACACACTTATTCATCTTTTACAAATTAACAAATGTTAAATAGCATACTGTTAATAGGAGGTTTGCCCTAGCATTCAGCTATGTTGCATTTTATTAATAAGGGCTAGGATTTGGAAATAGACTTTTTTTTTTTTTTTTTAATATTAACACTGAGTTTTAGGTGAAAATTTTTACAGCAATTTAGGTTTTTCTTTAATAATTTTTATACAAATTATTCCATGCTATTAATTAAAATTTTTACAATGTGTCAGCATTCTCCTTATTTCCAGTCTGTTTCTGTTGATCTGTCTTCCCTTCCCCTCCTTGCCATCTCATCTTTGCTTTGGGTAAGTGTTGACCATTTGGTCTCATATAGTTAATTGTTTAAGGAACACATTGTGACATTTTTTTTTATTTTATGAACCGATTTATTATTTGGTTGAAATGTGACCTGCAGAAAAAACTTCAATTTCAAGTTCAAAGTTGATAGTCGGTGTGTGTATGTGTGTGTGTGGTTTCTTTATTTCTATCAGTTAAGTAAGTTTGGACTTTTTTAGAAATTGAGGTTTTGTTCTACATTTTCCTACCATTCTATTGTGTCTCTGGTCAGAATGGCAGTGCTAGCTGTTACACCATCTAGTTCTTCTGGTCTCAGGTTAGAGAAGACTGTGATTCGTGTGGGCTGTTAGACCCATGGACTAGTTTTTTCTTTGAGTCTTTGATTTCCTTCATTCTCTTTTGTTCCACATGAGTAGAGACCAATATAACTATTGGTTATATTATATAATATATTATATTATCACTGTTAGTTTGCAAGCTTAATACAAAGCACAGCCATTTAGGGAAATATAGCACTGTAAGGAGCCCTTTGGCTTCTATGGGCAAAATACTGAATGATGCAGGAAACATCAAGAGAAGATGGCAGGAATACACAGAGTCACTGTACCAAAAAGAACTGATCGATCTTCATCCATTTCAGGAAGTGG
>NW_006921793.1:5925280-5967153 GCF_000298275.1 Orycteropus afer afer
GAATGCTCCTTGGAAGCAAGAATGGCCAGACTTTGTCTCACCTATTTTGGTCATGTTGTCAGAAGGGACCATTCCCTGGAGAAGGATGTCGTGCTTGGTAGGGTGGAGGGTCGACAAAAGAGGGGGAGGCCTTCAACTAGATGGATTGACACGGTGACTGCGATGATGGGCTCAAGTATAGCAGGGATTGTGGGGCTGGCGCGGGATCGGGTAGTGTTTTGTTCTGCTGTGCATGGGGTTGCTATGAGTCGGAAATGACTCAACGGCACTTAACAACAACAACAAATATTATCTTAGGTGGCTGCTCACAAGCGTTTAAGATCCCAGACACTACTCACCAAACTAGAATGTAGAACATTATCTTTCTGAACTATGTTCTGCCAGTTGACTAAATTGTCCCCGGAGACTATGATCCCAAGCCTTTTAACTGAGTAAATCAATCCCACAAGTCGTTTGTATGTGTCTAGGAAGCTTCTGTAACTGTGTCCCCTGTGTGGTTTGTTATATATGTAGGAATATATGTAGTACATGCAAAAGTATATATGTATATAAATATAAATATAAATAAATATATATATATATATATATATATGCCTACAGATACACCTATACATGCATCTACTCACATATGCCTATACTATATTCTATGCACATATTTGCACCCATATAAAATATCCATATAAAAATATCTACACACATATTTTTTGTTTTTGCTGTGGTTGCAAAATTGTATGTGTTATAGCATTTACCAAAATTGTCTCTTTTTATTGTGCACTTACTTAGTGTTTTTATTTACTTTGGTCAAGTTTTGCTGACTTCACCTGGGTTGCCTTCTCATCACAAAAAGTTACAAGTGTCTACTATCTAGAAAGTGATTCTCCTTCTTCTCCCTCCCATCCCTGGTAATCAATAAAGAGCTTTGCTTTCTGTGTGTATATTTATTCTTGACTTTTTATAATAGTGGGATATACAGTATTTATCTTTTTGTAATTGACTTACTTCACTCAGCACTTCATTCATATTATATTTCATATAATATTCATTATTCTTTATAGTCGACTAGTATTCCATTATATGTATGTACCACAGTTTGTTTATCTATTCATCCGTTAATGGACACTTAAGTTGCTTCCATCTTTTTGCAAATAGTGCAATGAACATAGGTGTGCATATGTACTTTTATGTCACTGCTGTTATATCTCTAGGATATATACTAGGAGTGGAACTACTAGATCATAAGACATTTCTATTTCTAGTTTTCTGAGGAAGCAACATACTGTTTTTCAAAGTGATTGTACCATGTCACAGTCCCACCAGCAATGTATAAGAGTTCCAAATTCCACATATCCTTGCCAGCATTTGTTTTCTGGTTTTCTTTTTTTTTGAACATTGCTATTTTTGCAGGGTGAGATGGCATCTAATTATAGTTTTGATGTGCATTTCTCTAATGCCTAATGATTGTGAGCATCTTTTCATGTGTTTATTGGCCACCTGAATATCTTGCTTGGTGAAGTGTCTGTCCATGTCCTTTGCCCATTTTTTGATTGGATTCTTTGTCTTTTTGTTGTTGAGTTTTTGAAGTTGTCTATATATTTTAGAGATCAGACCCTCATCAGATATATTATTGCCAAAGATTTTTTTCCCCCAATCTGTAGGTTCTCTTTTTACTCTCTTGGTAAAGGCTTCTGATGAGCATAAGTATTTAACATTTAGGATGTCCCAGTTATCTATATCTTCTATCATTCATATATTTTTAGTTTAGTTAGATAGATTATTTATGACAAAAATTAAGTCCCTTACTTTTTACCCTATGGTATCTTTCAGGAGCTTTATAGTTTTAGCTTTAATGTGTAGTTGATCTATCTTGTTAGTTTTGTGCACGGTGTGAGGTATGGATCCTTATTTGTTTTTCTGCATATGAATATCCAGTTTTGTGTGTATTTGCTAATGGGTCTATTTCTTCCCCATTAAATAGACTTTGGCCCTTTGTCAAAGATCATCTGCCCATAGATGTATGAATTCACTTCTGGGTTCTCAATTCTATTTTGTTGTTCTATTTTTCTCATTGAATCAATACCAGGCTTTGATCATAATGGTGGCTATTTAGTAAGGATGTGGGAGTGGCATCCTCCCCTGACCTTCTCTAACTTCATGAGGAGGAGAGAGAATCACCATTAGCAGCCCAAGGCTGATTACTGTGAAGACAGACATACCACCACCCTCTAAACTTTTTACCAATTTTGACACCACTGTCCCTCTCACAATACTCACTACTTCTCTGTTGGGCAGAGAATTCTTTGCAATGGCCAAATAGAACTTACAGACAGTACTCATGATTATGGGGTTTAATAGGGAAGTAACATGTTACAATTCAGTTATAGGAATGCTCAGGATGCAATTTTTCAATCAGGACAGCCTCCCCTCAGCCCTGACCTCAGGCACACCTCTGTTTGGCACTTGGACTCTTGGCCTAGCTCTGCCCTGCTTGGGCAAGTGTTGCAAAGCTCTTTTAGCTCTACTGATAGGTATGCCTAGGTGCACCTCACGCTGCCAGCAAGACTCCTACCTAAAGGCATTCAGCTTTCTCACTCCATAGGCCAGCAAGCTTGCTGCTCTGTCTTGGGCCTCTTGGTTCTACTGTCTCTCTGCACACAGATCTTGGATCCAAGGATGTACTCCACTCCTGGCTGCTCTCTGTCTTGAAGGCGGTAAGACTCTTTTGCCTCTAGGAGGGCTCTTTTTAAGCCTAACAGAATGAAAAAACTAACCAATCCCCACATTAGCATTCCATACACCTTATTCGCATAGTCCCATCCCTATAAGGATGCCATGTTATTTACATTATTAACCAGCTATCCAATTCCCTTGGTGGGCCACAAGCACCTTATATTTGCATAGTTCCACCAGAAATATGGTGGGAATCATAAAGACTCTGACAAATAGAGCCATACCAAGTAATTCACTGTATCACATTCAGAAACTGGTCCCTCCTGATAACATGACCAAAGTATGAGAGATGAAGTGTGGCCATTCTTGCTTTTAAGGAGCATATCTGCAATACTTTATCCAAGAGAGATTTATTTGTTTTACTGATAGTCTGTGGTAAAGTCAAGATTCTTTTCCAAAACCATGATTCAAATGCATCAGTTTCTTCTGTGATCTTACTTACTCATTGTCCAGCTTTCACATGCATATGAGGCTATTGAAAAGACAACAACTTGGATCAGGCAGTCTTCAAAGTGACATCTTTACAGAAGTCTTTTGCAGCAGATTTGCCTAATGCAATGTGTCTTTTGACTTCTTGACTGCTGATTCCATGGGGATTGATTGTGGGTCTAAGCAACATGAAATCCTTAACAACATTAATATTATCACCATTTATGGTGATGTTACTTATTGGTCTAGTTGTGAGGATTTTTGTTTTTTTATGTTGAGGTGTAATCCATATTTCCTCAGTAGGTGCTTCAAGTCTTCTTCACTTTCAGTAAGCAAGATTCTGCAATCTGCATATTGCAGGTTGTAAATGAGTCTTCCTCCAGTCCTGATGTCATGTTCTTCTTCATATAGTCCAGCTTCTTGGCTTATTTGCTCAGCACACATTTTGAACAAGTATGGTGAAAGTATACCCCCTGGACACATACCTTTCCTGATGTTAAACCATGCAATATCCCCTTGATCTGTTTGAATGGCAGCTTCTTGGTCTATATACAGGTTCTTCATGAACACAATTAAGTGTTCTGGAATTCCCATTCTTCGCAATGTTATCCATAATTTGTTATGATCCACATAGTCAAATGTTTTTGAATAGTCGATAAAACACTGGTCATCATCTCTCTGGTATTTTGTGCTTTGGGCCAAAATCCATTTGACATCAGCAGTGATATCTCTCATTCCATGTCTTCTTCTGGTACGCTCTGGTAACGTAGTGCCTGAGACACTTGACTGCTAACCAGAAGGCTGGCAGTTCAAACTCACCAGGCACTCTTCAGAAGGAAGGTTGGACAATCTACTTCTGTAGTGATACCGCCTCGGAAACCCAAGGAGGGGTCACTGTGAGTCCGATCCAACTTGACGGCACATAACAACAACGACAAGAACAACAACAACAACAATGTCCTCTTCTGAATCCAGCTTGAATTGCTGCCAGTTCATTTTCTATGAACTACTGAAACCATTTTTGAATTATTTTCAGCAAAATTTTACTTGCATGTGATATTCATGATATTGTTTGATAATTTCCACATTCTGTTGGATCACCTTTGGAATGGCCACAAATATGGATCTCTTCTAGTCAGTTGGCCAGGCAATTGTCTTCCAAATTTCATGGCATAAATGGGTAAGTGCTCCAGCACTGCATCCATTTTATGGAACATCTCAATGGGTATTCTGGTCAATTCCTGGGGCTTTGTTTTTTGCCAGTTCCTTCAGTACAGCTTGTACTTCTTCCTTCAATACTATTTGTTTTTGATCATGTGCTACCTCCTGAAATGGTTGAACACCAGCCAATTCTTTTTGGTACAGTGATTCTGTATTCTTTCCATCTTTTTTTTGATGCTTCCTGCATCATTGTGTATTTTACCCTAGAATCCTACAATAACTGAGGCTTGAATTTTTTGTTCAGTTCTTTTAGCTGGACAAGTGCTGAGTGGGTTCTTCCCCTCTGATTTTCTAACTCCAGGTTTTTGCACATTTCATTATAATACTTACTTTTTCTTCTCAAGTTACCCTTTGAAATCTTCTTTCCAGCTCTTTATCATTTCTTCCATTATTGTTTTTTCTACTCTCTGTTCAAGATCAAGTTTCAGAGTCTTTTCTGACATTCATTTTGGACTTGTCTTCCTCTCCTATCTTTTTAATGACATTTTGCTTCCTTCACATGTGATGTTCTTGATGTCATCCCACAACTCGTCTGATCTTTGGTTATTGGCATTCAGCCTTTCAAATATACTCTTCAGATGGTCTCTACATTGAGGTAGGGTATACTCAAGGATGTATTTTGGCTGTTGTGGACTTCTTTTAATTTTCTTCAGCTTCAACTTGAATTTGCATATAAGTAATTGATGGTCTGTTCCCCTGGCCTTGTTCTGACTGATGACATTGAGATTTTCCATTGTCTCTTTCCACAGATATAGTCAATTTGATTGCTGTGTTTTCCATCTTGTGAAGACCACATGTATACTCACCATTTATATTTTAGTAAGAAGGTATTTGCAGTGAATAAATCAGTCTTACAAAAATCTATCATGCAATCTCTGGTGTCATTTCTATCACTATGGCCATATTTCCCAACTACCGATGGTTTTTCTTTGTTTCCAACTTTCACGTTCCAATCATCAGTAATTATCAATGCATCTTGATTGCATATTGGGTCAATTTCAGACTGCAGAAGATGGTAAAAATCTTCAATTTCTTCATCTCTGGCTTTAGTGCTTGGTGCACAAATTTGAAAAATAGTAGTATTAACTGGTCATCCTTGCAAATGTATGGAAAATATCCATCACTGACATAATTGTACTTCAGGACTGATCTTGAAATAGTCTTTTTATTGATGAATGCAATGCCACTCCTCTTCAATTTGTCATTCCTGGTGCTGATTCAACATTTGAATGTAGGAATTTTTTAAATTTCAATTTTAATTTCTTCTGTTACCCATTACTTACTTACACCTAGTAAGGTGTTATTCAATTTCCATGTATTTAATTTTTCCTTGCTTTTTCTGTTATGATTTCTAGTTTTATAGCATTATGATCAGAGAAGGTGGTTTGTATTATTTCAATATTTTAAAATTTATTTTGGCTTGCTATCTGGCCTAGAATATGGTCTATTCTGAAGAATGAACAATGTGCTTGGAGAAGAATGTGGACTGTGCTGCTGTTGGGTGGTGTGTTCTGTATATGTCTATGAGGTTGAGCTGGTTGATTGTGTTATTTAGATCTTCTATATCTTTGTTGAATTTCTTTACGGTTCTGATAATCATCAAAAATGGTGTGTAAAATCTTCCATTATTATTGTAGAACTGTCAATTTCTCTTTTCAATTCTGTTAGAATTTATGTATTTGGAGCATTGTCACTGGGTATGTACATATTTATTATGGTTATGTCCTCTTAGTTTATTGACTGTTTAGTCATTATAAAATGTCCTTCCCTGTTTCTAATAATGGATTTTGATTTAAAGTCTAGTTTATCAGATATTGTTATTGTCAGTCCTGCTCTGTTTTGGTTATTGCTTACTTGATATATTTTTTTCTATCCTTTGATTTTTAACCTGTTTATGTATGTGTGTCTATGGTATGTCTCTTATAAGCAATATATCAGTAAGTCTTCTTCTTTTGTTTTAAATCCATTCTGTCACTCCTTGTTTCCTGACTAGTGCCTTTAAATGATTTGCATTCAGTGTGATTTTCACAAAGTATAGATTTACTACTGACATTTTGTTACACTTTTTTGGTGTGGTGTTAATTGTTTGTTTGTTACACTTAATTTTCTGTGCTGAATTCTTTTTGCTTATGGATTTTCTTTTCTTTTCCTTTGTTGTTGTTGATTTTGTGTTTGCTGAGTCTTTTTTATTTTCTTTATTTTGATGAGTAAATTTATTAATTTTCTATGTAGTTACTCTGAAATTTACCTTTATCTTTTTAAGGTTAAAACAGTTAGTTATATCTTAATATTGTCTTTACTTCCTCTCCATATGGAAGTTCTATAACTACAACATCTATTCCCCCTTTTGTTTTGAAGTTGTAATCATTTACAGATTTACATCTCTGATTCTCTGTTTTCAGTTTTGTGATTTTACTTCTGAGAATTCATTGTCTGGGTTGGTATCTAGGTGAAGCTGTCATATGTCTTAATTTCAAGTTGTTGTCTGATGTAATTGGCTCTCTGTCCAAAGGACTCTCTCTGATACTTCTCGTAAAGTCAGTCTAATTTTTACAAGTTCCCTTAATTTGTGTTTATACAGGAATGTCCTGGTTTCACCATGGTATTTGTAAGAATTTTGCTGTATATATCATTCTTGGTTGGCATTTTTTTTCTTTCAGAGTTTTGTATGTCATTCCATTGCCTTCTTATCTACATAGTTTCTGCTGAGAAATTGCAGCATAATCTTATTTGTTCTCCTTCGTAGCTGACTTTTCATTTTTCCCAACTGCTTTCAGAATTCCTCTTTTTTTTTTTTTTTTTAAATACAGCATTCATTGCTTGCCTTTGGTTTTGGAAAGTTTGATTTGGTGAGTTTCTTTTGGGGTCTATCCTGTATGGTGTTCATTGAACTTCTTGGATGGAAACCTTTTCATCTTTTATGATACTATTAAGCACAATTCAGTCTCCATTTCTAGTTGGTCTCTTGATGAAGTTGGCTCCAGATTGGAGAAGTGGTGGAAAGTAATAATTCAGAAAAACCTAGACAGCAGAAAGGTGTGTTGTATTCTGCTCTGGGGTACTAAGGTTATGAGGACAGATGTGCTCTCAGTCCATGGTGGGCCTAGGTCCGTATGGAGAGGCCTGGAGTTGAGATGCAGTGTGTGGGACTCTCTCTCAGACTCGGTATGTGTACTGATTCAGCTGAATCATGCCTGGCATCCCCAGGCAGGGACTCACTCTAGTCTGGCTTCAACTGACATCGAGATGGGACTGAGGTCCCTCTGACCTTCTTCCTGAAGTTCAAGGACCTTCATATGGTGGTAGTGACCCTCAGATGGACCTCAGTGTGTACCTGGACCCTGTTCTGTCTGGAGGTTGTTATATCCTAGAGATATTCCCTGTCATAACATCTGCCTAGGCAATTGGGTCCTTCTTAAGGAGTGGAACGATAGGACCCCCTGAGCAAGCTCCAGGCCACATGGATTGGGCCTTATGAGGTCCTGCTGGCAACACATTCTTCAGCCAAACTGAAAGGAGTACACCATTGAATATAGCTCATCCAACTGAGAATAGCACCAGTCTGTGCTGATGAAGACCCTTCTTGACCTGTAACTAAATTTTGTTCCACAGGAGATAACAGGACAAGAGGTCTCAAAAGGGCTCAACCAGTCAAATAGTGGGTGGCTCTGAGTATCTTACGGTTTTGTTTAAAAAGAAACCTGTTATAGATTAGGATATGAATGCGATTTTAATCGGCTTAGTAATTATTTTATGCCACCCCTCAGAAGGAAGGTTGGGCAATCTACTTCCGTAGTGATACTGCCTCAGAAACTCAAGGAGGGGTCGCTATAAGTTGGGTCCGACTCAACAGCACATAACAACAACATATATACATGTGTGTTTTAGCTATCCATGATATAATGTCTTTTTAAACTCAGCTATAATATTAACAATTGAACACAACAGTGGTGTATGCCATTTTAGCTGAATGAAATGAATTAGATTATAAAATTTTTAGTGGATATGGGATACTAAGATTTTTACTTGTTGCTGTTGTTAGGTGCCGTTGAGTTGTCTCTGACTCATAGTGACCCTATGCACAGAAGAATGAAACACTGCCTGGTCCTGAGCCAGCTCCATGATTCTTGTTATGCTTGAGCCCACTGCTGCTGCCACTGTGTCAGTCCATCTCATTGAGGACCTTCCCTTCTTTTGTCGACCCTCCACCTTACCAAGTATGACATCCTTCTCCAGGGAATGGTCTCTTCTGACAACATGACCAAAGTATGGGAGACAATGTCTGGGCATTCTCACCTCCAAGGAGCATTCCGGCTGCACTTCCTCCAGGACAGACCTATTAGTTCTTTTAGCAGTCCACAGTACTTTCAGCATTCTTTGCCAACACCACAACTCAAAAGCATCAATTCTTCTTCTGTCTTCCTTATTTATTGTCCAGCTCTCACATGCATATGGAGGTGGCTGAAAATACTATAGCTTGTGTCAGGTGCACCTTAGTCCTCAAGGAGATATCTTTGCTCTTCAGCCCTTGGAAGAGGTCCTTTGCAGCTGATTTGCCCAGTGCTATACACCATCTGATGCCCTGAATGCTGCTTCTATTGGCGTCGATTATAGAACTAAGCAATGTGAAGTCTTTGACAATTTCCATCTTCTCTCCATTTATCATAATGCTGCTTATAGGTCCAGTTGTGAGGATTTTTGTTTTCTTTATATTGAGATGTAATCCATACTGCAGACTGTATTCTTCAATCTTCATCAGTAAGTGCTTCAAGTCATCCTCACTTTCAGCAAGCAAAGTTGTGTTGTCAGCATATCTCAGGTTGTTAATGATTCTTCCTCCAGTCCTGACGCCACATTCTTCTTCATATAGTCCAGCTTCTCAGATTATTTGCTCAGCATATAGACTGAATAAATATGGTGAAAGGATAAAACCCTGACACAATCCCTTCTTGGTTTTAAACCATACAGTATCCCCTTGTTCTGTTCAAATGATAGCCTCCTGGTCTACGTACAAGTTCCTCATGAGTACAATTAAGTGTTCTGGAATTCCCCTTCTCAGTGCTGTCCACAATTTGTTATGATCCACACAATTGAATGCTTTTGCATAGTCAATAAAACACAAGTAAACATATTTCTGGTATTCTTTCCTTTGAGCCAAGATCCATCTAACATCAGCAATGATATCCCTTGTTCCATATCCTCATCTGAATCCACCTGGCATTTCTGGAAGTTCTCTGTCAATATTCTGCTACAACCATTTTTGACTTATCTTCAGTAAGATTTTACTTGCCGGGGATATTAATGATATTGTTGGATAATTTCCACATTCTGTAGGATCACCTTTTTTGGAATGGGCACAAATATGGATCTCTTCCAGTCAGTTGGTTAGGTAGCTATCTTCCAAATCTCTTGGCATAGCTGAAATGTGTATCTCAAGCAGGGCATCTGTTTGTTGAAACATCTCAATGGGTATTATGTCAATTCCTGGAGGCTTGTTCTTCACCAATTCCTTCAATTCCTGGAGGCTTGTTCTTTGCCAATTCCTTCAGTGCAGCTTTGACTTCTTCCTTCAATACCATTGGTTCTTGATCGTATGCCACCTCCTGAAATGGATGAATGTCTACTAGTTCTTTTTGGTACAGTGACTCTGTTATTCCTTCCATCTTCTTTTGATGCTTCCTGCATCATTCAATATTTTGCCCATAGAATCATTTAATATTGCAAATTGAGGCTTACATTTTTTTCCTCAGTTCTTTCAGCTTGAGAAATGCCTAGCAGGTATAGATTTTTACTATATAGCACATTTTCTACAAAAAAAAAAAAAAAAAAAAATCCACATATTCTACAACAAAGAACTAAGTCAATGAACTAAATTATTTCAACAATTGATGTAAAATTCTGTTTTGTCACAATGACAAATTGACTTTTTCCAATTTTACTCTGCTAAAAGGGCAATGAGGCCACATTGTCAGACCTCCTCTAACCCCACAAGAGGAAGACAGAATCACCATCCATAGGCCAAGGCCTATTCCTGTGAGGCCAAACATACTGCCTTCCTCCAGCCCTTTCATCAACCCTGACATCAACTGTTCCTCCACCCACCACCTTTCTGCTCCAGGGTTCAATAATTCATTGCAGTGGACGCACAGAACTCACAGATTATGGGGTTTATTAGGGAAGCACCAGGCTACAATTCAAGTTCAGGAACAATGCTCAGTCTCTCTTGGCCCGCCATCTCTCAGCCAACGGTCTCTCTCAGTCTCTCTCCCAGCAGTGTGTGTCTCTCGGTGTCTCTCTCTTAGCAACACATGTCTCTCAGTGTCTCTTTCTCAGCAGTGCGTGTCTCTTGGTGTTTCTTTCTCAGCAGCACATGGGTCTCAGGAGCGCATGTCTCTCAGCAGCACATCTTTCTCAGCCAGAAGTTAGAGAGACTTCTTCTGCCTCTAGGAGGCCTCCTTTTGAGCCTGGCAGAGTGACCAAACTAACCAATCATAACATCAGAATTCTAAGCACCTGAGAGAGAGTAAACTTCCCAGAACATTGCTTTTTGCCACTCACAACAGAAATACCCAGGTGGATAACTTTAACAATCAGGAGCTCCTCACTTGCTCACAGCAAATTCCACCTCTGAGTTTACAAAGACTTATGGCTAGAAAAGTCATACCAGGTAATTTACTATACCACATGCTTTAAGTGGCTCATATTTCAATTTTGATGCTTTTTTTCATAATAAATATTATAATTATAAATTATTCTCCTGTTAGTATTATATTAAATGTGTGCTAGATTATGTCCGTGTATATACCAAATATATTTTAAAGTTGGTTAAAGTATTATTGTTTATAAAACTTAGGACATAACTCTGTATGTAAATGCTATACAATTAGAAAGTAACTTGATTGAATTCATTGCAGTGGTTGACTTATTCGACTTCTTTTGCCATTGCAGTGGGACAAGAGTTCCCATTTGTTGTTTACCAGGATGTGTGCAAGAGCATACCCTTTGTCTGTGTCATGGCAAAGAACATTGCTGGCTCTCTTGGCTGGAGTTACCAGATCAGTGGACATGGATGTACAGGACAGTTCTCTCAAAATGGGTTAGAGATCCATTATCTATTAATATAATCTGTCCTTGCCCAGTAACTGCTCATGTTGGATCCAAATGCATATTGGGTGAATGTAGCAAGGGTTAGACTCAATAGCCACCCTCACCTCTTGGTTATTGGAAAGAAATATATACTCCCAAGAAACCTACATAGGAGGGTACCATAGGAGACAGATGTCAATAAAGGTTTTGAAATGGTAGGGGTCTCATAGTTTAAACAACCTTGCATATTGACATCCTTGTGACTCTGAATGAACTTTATTTCCAGCTGGCACATTCTCACTCACTGAAGCTGGTATCAATTTCATTTAATGCTTGCCAGTTCCTTTCCACTTTGGTGCTTGCTTTTCTTCATGTCTTTTCTGCTTGTCATCCATGGATCTTTCATTTGGATCTTTTCATTTGGTTCCTCTGTTTTGTTGATGCCCTAAGCATATGCTTATGTTGCTTATTGGGTAATCCATCTTTGAGTTTCTTCATTGTAAATTTACTCCTCCCACCTTTTCATACTTTAATTTCTGAGATAAAGTCAATATGCACAGCCTAAACTTAAGGCATGGAGATTAATACACTTCCTCCATGAAGGAAGAGTATTAACATAAATTATTTGCAATTTTTCAGCATGGGAGATTTGTCACTTCTTTATATCAGCATGGACTCTTAGATATTTATTTTACACTTTAAATTATAATACACTAATATTTTATTTATATTGTTGCTCAAGTTGGTCCATCTTTAGGTATTGTTTGCTCTTTCCATTGACACCTGTGTCCCTTTGACATACTCCCATCATTTTGTTTGTTTGTTTGTCTGTTTGTTTTTAGCACTTCCTGGCATTACAAGATGCTCTAGACATATCTTGTATATTATCCTGCATGAGTCCTAGAATCAGCCATTTCTCTAAGGAGCTGTGCTTCCTTTCATTGGAGAATGGTATTAGAAAACATGATCTGGGCACTAAGTGTGCTTTTTGCAGTAGCGGTATCTTTGCTTCCAGGGCCTCTCAGCTAATAGAACAGGGAAATATTTGTGTATACTAACTCGTGTATTTTCACGTCTATACATATTTTTATATGTAGCCATCTGTATCTATATGAAGCTAAACATGATTTCATTCTGATGTCTCTGACTCTAATACATTACCACATGTATCATTTCAGCTTCCTCCCCTTACTAATCTGTAAACTCCCATTCCAATAGTTAGAAACCTAGCATCTACTGTCTGCCATCCATTTACTTAATTGTTCCATTCCATATATGTATGGTGGTGTCAGAATTGTTAACCTATACTCTATGTAACAAGGAGCTCTGGTGGCATAGTGGTTAAGGCATTTGGCTGCTAGCCAGAAGGTCAGCAGTTCATAACACATCAGCTGCTCCATGGAAGGAAGATGGGGAAATCTACTTCCATAAAGATTTACAGCCTCAGAAACCCAATGGGTGTCACTATGAGTTGGAATTGACTTCATGGCAGTGAGGTTTTTTTTTTTGACCCTATAGAATCACCACTTGTCTGTCAGTTTGTCATACTGTGGTGACTGTGTGTTGCTGTGAGGCTGGAGGCTATGCCACCAGTATTTCAAATTCCAACAGTGTTACGCATGATGGACAGATTTCAGCAGAGCTTCCAGACTAAGATAGACTCAAGAGAAGGGGCCAACCATTTCTCAAAGAATTGTGAAAACCTTATGAATAACGGTGAAACACTGTCTGATATATTGCTGGAAAAACAGATGAATAGCCCTCAAACATTGTCTGATACAGTGCAAGAAGATGAGCCCCTCAGGTTGGAAGGCACTCAAAATACAACTAGGGAAGAGCTTCCACTTCAAAGTAGGCATGATCTTAGTGATGTGGATGGAACAAAGCTTTCAGTACCTCCATTTGCTGATGTTGCATGACTCAAAACGGGAAGAAACAGCTGTAAACATCCATTAATAATCAGAACATGGAATGTATGAAGTATGAATCTAGGAAAATTGGAAGTTGTCAAAAATGAAATGGAACACATAAAAATCAATATCCTAGGCATTGGTGAACTGAAATTGACTGGTTTTGGCCATTTTGAATCATACAACCATATGATTTACTATACTGGGATTGACAAATTAAAGAGGAATGGTGTGGCATTCATTGTCACAAAGAATGTTTCAAGATCTATCCTGAAGTACAATGCTGTCAGTGATAGGCTAATATCCATATGCTTACAAGGCAGACCAGTTACTACTACTATTATTCAAATTTACATACCAACCAGTAGAACCAAAGATGAGGAAATTGAAGACTTTCACCAACTTCTGCAGTCTGAAATTGCCAAAACATGCAATCAAGCTGTATTGATTATTACTAGTGATTGGAATGCAAATGTTGGAAACAGAGAAGATTACCAGTAGCTGGAAAATATGGCCTCGGTGATAGAAATGATGCTGGAGATTGCATGATAGAATTTTGCAAGACCAAACTTAATTGTTGCATTCCAGAATATATGTATGTGTATGGTGGTGTCAGAATAGTTAACCTATACCCTATGTAACAATGAGCTCTTTCATTTCAAAATTCATTGCAAATGCCTTAAAAAAAAAAAAAAAAAACCATAAAGGGTGGCTATACACATTGGGCAATCCTACTTCCGTAGTGATACTGCCTCGGAAACCCAAGGAGGGGTTGCTATGAGTCGGGTTTGACTTGACGGCACATAACAACAACAAAATACACATGGACCTCACCAGATGGAATATACAGGAATCAGATCAACTACATCTGTAGGAAGAGGTGATGGAGAAATTAAGTATTTTCAGCCAAACAAGGCCAGGAGCTGACCATGGAACAGACCATAAACTGCTTATATACAAGTTGAAATTGAAGCTGAAGATAATTAAAACAAGTCCACAGAGCAAAAATATGACCTTGATTATATCCCACCTGAATTCAGAGACCATCTGAAGAATAGATTTGACACATTGAACATGACTGACTGAAAATCAGCTAAATTGTAGGATGACATCAAGAACATCATACATGAAGGTAGTAAAAGAAAAGGTCATTAAAAAGACAAGAAGGGAGAAAAGACCAAAATGGATGTGAGAAGAGACTCTGAAACTTGCCCTTGAGTGGAGAGTAACTAAAACAAATGGAAGAAATGACAAGATAAAAGAACTGAATGGAAGATTTCAAAGAGCAGCTTGAGAAGACAATGTCAGTTATTGTGATGAAATGTGCAAAGACCTGGAGTTAGAAAACCAAAAGGGAAGAACATACTTGGCATTTCTCAAGCTGAAAGAATGGAAGCAAAAAATTCAAGCCTTGCATTGCAATATTGAAAGATTCTAGGGGCAAAATACTGAATGATGCAGGAAGTATCAAAAGAAGATGGAAGGAATACACAGTCACTCTACAAGAAAGAATTGATTGATGTTCATCTATTTCAGGAGGTGGGATATGATCAAGAACCAAGGGTATAGAAGGAAGAAGTCGAAGCTGTGGTGAAGGAATTGGCAAAAAAACAAGGCTACAGGAATTGATGGAATGCCTACTGAGATGTTTCAGCAAAGGGATGCCATGATGGAGGCACTTACTCTTCTATGCCAAGAAATTTGGAAGACAGCTACCTGGCCAACTGACTGGGAGAGATCCATATTTGTACCCATTGCAAAGAAAGGTGATCTCACAGAATGTGGAAGTTATCTAACAGTATCATTAATATCACAGTCAAGTAAAATCTTGCTGAAGATAATTCAAAAACAGTTGTAGCAGTTTATTGAAGGGGAACTTCCAGAAATACCAGGTGGATTCAGAAGAGGACATGTAAGGAGGGATATCATTGCAGATGTCAGATGGATCTTGGCTGAAAGCAAATAATACCAGAAAAATGTTTACTTGTGTTTTATTGATTATGCAAAAGCATTGGACTGTGTGGGCCATAAAATATGGATAACATTGAGAAGAATAGGAATTCCAGAACACTTCATTATGCTCACGAGGAAGCTGTACATGGACCAGAAGACTATTGTTTGAACAAAACAAGGGGGATATTGCATGGGTTAAAATCAGGAAGAGTGTGTATCAGGGTTGTATCCTTCACCTACTTATTCAATCTGTATGCTGAACAAATAATCTGAGAAGCTGGACTATTGAAGAAGAGCATGACATCAGGATTGGAGGAAGACTTATTAACAACTTGCAATATGTAGACAATACAACCTTGCTTGCTGAAAGTGAGGATGACTTGAAGCACTTACTTACTGATAAAGATGAAAGACTACAGTCTGCAGTATGGATTACATCTCAACATAAAGAAAACAAAAATCCTCACAATTGGATCAATAAGCAACATCATGATAAATGAAGAAAAAATTGAAGTTGTCAAAGATTTCATACTACTTGTATCCAAATTAACACCCACGGAAGGAGCAGTCAAGAAATCAGACATCATATTGCACTGGGAAAATCTGCTGCAATTGACTTCTTTAAAGTGCTGAAGAGCAAAGATGTCTCTTTGAAGACTAAGGTGCAGCTAACCCAAGCCATGACATTTTTAATCACCTCATACATATGAAAGCTGGACAGTGAATAAGGAAGATCAAAGAAGAGTTGATGCATTTAAGTTGTGGTATTGGAGAAGAATACTGAAAGTAACATGGACTGCCAGAAGAATGAACAAATCTGTTATGGAAGAAGTGCAGCTGAAGCATTCAGCTCGGAAGCAAGAATGGCCAGACTTTGTCTCACCTACTTTTTTCATGTTGTCAGAAGGGATCATTCCCTGGAGAAGAATATCATGTTTGGTAAAGTATAGGGTCAGCAAAAAAGGGGAAAATCCTCAATGAGATGGATTGACACAGTGGCTGCAATAATGGGCTTAAGTATAGCAAGAATTGTGAGGATGTCACATGACCGGACCATGTTTCGTTCTGTTGTACATAGGGTCTCTATGAGTGAAGGCCGAATCAATGGCACCTAACGACAGCAACAACAATAACAACACTATGTAAAATAACTTTATCAACTGGAGTACAGTTGCCTTCAGTCTTACAGACTCTACTCATTTCCAAAGATACTTATATCAGCACCTTTTTCCTCACCTCCTTTTGTGAAGTTTCTTCATACATTAGTTAGAGCATTTAGTAATATTATGCATTCCATCTTGAGAGCCTCTTAAACCAAAAAACCAAACTCACTGCCATCGAGTCGATTCTGACTCAAAGTGAACCCTCCTTGGGTTTTCGGGGCGATATCTCTATGGAAGTAGATTGCCCAGTCCTCTTTTCCAGGAGTGTCTGGGGGGGGTTTCAACTGTCAGCCTTCTGGTTAACAGTCAAATGGCCCTAGCCACGACACACCACCTTAGAGCTTTTACAACACAAAGAGTAGAGTTAATGTCTGTATATATATTTTAAATTATCAAGATCCTCTTAGATAATGTGAAATGTATACATATTTATTAAGTCCACTCTTTGTTCTGTAAATTTCTATGGTTTTCAAATTATTCCATCACCTTTGACATACACTTTGTGCCTCTTAAATAGTAACTTCTCTTTTCCTCCTTCTCTCTCCTGGTAACCACTAATAAAATTTGGTTTTTATATATTTGTCTATTTCATATAAGTGAGATCATACTGTACCTGTCCTGTTGTGAGTGACTTATTTCACTCAGTATTATGGTTTTGAGATTCATTCATGTTGTTGTGGCATACATCAGAACTTAATATTTCTTTATGGAAAAGTAATATTCCATTTTATGTATAGACCACATTTTGTTTATCCTTTTATGTGTTAGATTTTTTCCATCTTTTGACTATTGAAAATATTATACCCTACCTTTGTATCTTAATCAATTATGGGTCAGAGATCTTTTTGAGATGCAGATGAAAGCTATGAATCTTCTCTTTTATGGGAAAAAAAATAATCTTATGAAAGGCACGTAGTATTTTGCATGCAGTTATAAGGAGTTCTTGGACCCCTTGGAGCCCCTCTGCTCACTCTTGCTGTAGCCTGGAACTTCTCTATATGTGAAATATCTAAAGTTAATCTATTACTTATGAACCACTTCTTATCCTTCCACATTTTTCACTCCACTTCTACCATTACACACTTCCTTTGACCTCATTAAGACTTCCAACCTCTTCCTCATGGCTTTCTCTCTCTTTTGTTTTTAATTATGATTTGGGTGAAAGTTTACAGAGCAAATTCACTTTCCATACAGCAGTTCACATACACTTTGTCTCATGACACTGACTATAATTTACCACAATTCAACAGTTCCCCTCCCACTTCCTCCTGATAGTTACCTCTTCCCTGTGTTCAACCCTCCATACACTCCTGCCCCCTGAGTTGCCTCCCTGTGCATAAACAGCCCTTCTATTCTCCCATGATTTTTCTCTCCAAGAATTGTATCTACCTATTGTAAATGTTCACTTCATATGCCTGTCTTTTGTTTGGCTGGAAGCCACAAGTGTGGGTTCAATTCCAGACCTGAAGGGCAGCTAGAGGCCATAGTCTCAGTAGTTCCACCAGGCTCTACCTGGTCTGCTTGTCCCCCCCTCCCCCAAATGATTTTGAGTTTTGTTCCACATTGTTCTCCCATTCTATCCAGGATCTCCTACAGAGATCCCCCTCTGAGTAGTTGACAGTGGTAGCCAGGCACCAGCTAGTTTTTCTGATCTCATAGTCGTATAGGCTGAGGATCACACCTTATGGCTTTTTCTATCAATTTATCAGAAATATCCCATCTTAATTTTCTTCCCTAAGTATAGCATGGTGCCTAAGGCACTTGACTGCTAACCAGAAGGCTGACAATTCAAACCCACCAGCCACTTCTTGGAAGGAAGGTTGGGCAATCTACTTCCATAGTGATACCACCTCAGAAACCCAAGAAAGCATCGTTATGAGTCAGGTCTGATTTGATGATACATAACAACAACAAAAACAAAGTATCTTAGACACTATAGTCCTACAGTTCCATTCTTTTTGTTACTTTTTTTTTTTTTTTAATTTGACCACCAGGAAATCCCTACTCTTAGACATAAATAACTATTCTCCTTCTAGTCTGTTATTTTTACATTTTCTAACCCTATTGGAGAAAGTTATACAGCTGATAAAATTTTGTCACTACAAATTTATTGTCTCTGACCTCATTTAGACTTTTTAAATTACTTAGCCACTCATCTATAGTTACCTAATCAGGTTTTTCTCTTCTTTGCTACATCTATTCCAAAATGCCTTATGTCTTCTCAAGCTCCATACACCTTTCTCTCAATCATGACCTTGCCTCCATACACACCAAACCCTGTTCAAGCTATCTGTATCATGGCTCCTAAAACCTTCCACTTCTCTCCATTCCCACTGCCATTGCTTCAAGGCAGTCCCTCAGCATTCTTCAACTGGATCACAGTGAAATTTCACATAAATCTAAGTGAGTTCTCAGTCTGGTGTCTATACTTCTAACTAGAATTTCATTCTAAAATGCAAATCTGATAATGTCATTCTCCTATTTAAACTCTTTCCACAACTCCCCAGAACATTTAAAATAGCATAGAAACACTTTAAGACATTGATTTTCAAAATGTGTTTTCTGGACAGACAGCATCAGCATCACCTGGGAATTTACTGGAGATGCAGTTCTCATAAGGAGCTCTGGTAGCACAGTGATGAAAGCATTCAGCTGCTAACCAAAAGTTTGGTAGTTCAAACCTACCAGACACTCCACAGGAAAAAGGTAAGGCAATCTGCTTCTGTAAAGATTTACAGCCTTGGAAACCAATATGGGGCAGTTCTACTCTATCCTATAGGGTTGCTATGAGTCAGAACAGACTACATGGTAATTTTTTTTTTTTTTTTAGCAGTTCTCATATTCCACCCTGGGCTTATTGAATCAGAAACTCTAGAGATGGGATACAGCACCCTGAGTTTTATCAAACTGTCCAGGTGATTCTGAAGCCCACTAAAGTGTTAGAAGTATTGTCTTAGAGTAACTAACATGTGGTTTCTGCTTACTTCTTTAGCCTTATATCTTGCCAACATTACCAATCCCTCCATTCTATTGCACTCACTGGAAACCTTGTGAATAGCAGTGAAACACTTTTTGATATATCACTGGAAAACTTTATGAATAGTCATGAAACAGTATCTGATACAGTGCCAGGAGATGAGCCAATCAGATCAGAAGGCACTCAAAATATGACTGGGGAAGAGCTGACTCCTTAGAGGAGAGGTGACCTTAATGATATGGATGGAGTAAAGCTTTCAGGACATCCATTGACAGATGTGGCATGACTCAAAGTAAGTAGACACAGATGGAAACACCCATTAATAATTAGAACATGGAATGTATGAGTATGAATCTAGGAAAATTGGAAATTGTCAAAACTGAATGCATAAAGATCGATATCTTAGGAATTAGTGAGCTGAAATGGACTGTTTTTGGCCATTTTGAATCAGACAACCATATGCTCTATTCTGCTGGGAATGACAAATTGAAGAGGAATAGTGTGGCTTTCATCATCACAATGTTGTCTGTGATAGGGTAATATCCATATACCTCCGAGGAAGACCAGTTAATACTAATATTATTCAAATCTATGCACCAACTACCAAAGCCAGAATGAGGAAATTGAGGATTTCTACCAACTTCTGCAGTCTGAAATCGACCAAACATGCAATCAAGATGTGTTGATTAAGACATATCAGTAGTGACTGAAATGTGAAAGTTGGAAACAAAGAAGAGTTACCGGCAGTTGGAAAATATGGCCTTGGTGATAAAAATAACTCTTGACATCATGTAGATAGAATTTTGCAAGACCAATAACTTATTCATTGCAAATACCTTTTTTCAACAATGTAAATGACAGTTGTACAGATGGACTTCACCAGATGGAATACACAGGAATCAGATTGACTACATCTGTGGCAAAAGGCAATGCTCAATATCTTCAGCCAAAACAAGGCCAGAAGCTGATTGTGGAACAGACCATCAGTTGCTCATATGCAAGTTCAAGTTGAAGTTGAAGACAATTAAAATGATCCCATGGGAGCCAATATGACATGATAATATCTCTCCTGAATTTAGAGACCATCTAAAGAACAGATTTGATGCATTGAACACCAATGACTGAAAACCAGGTGAATCGTGGGATGACATCAAGAATACCATCCATGCAGAAAGCAGGAGATCATTAAAAAGACAAGAAAGGAAGAAAATACCAAAATGGATGTCAGAAAAGACTCTGAAACTTGCCCTTGAGCAGAGAGTAGCTAAAACAAATGGAAGATATGACAAGATAAAAGAGCTGACCAGAAGATTTCAAAGAGCAGCTTGGACAGACTAAGTCAGTTATTATAATGAAATGTACAAAGATCTGGAGTTAGAAAACCAAAAGGGAAGAAAAGTCTCAGCATTTTTCAAGCTGAAAGAACTAGGGAAAAAAATTAAGCCTCGAGTTGCAATATTGAAAGATTCTATGGGAAAAATACTGAATGATCCAGGAAACATCAAAAGAAGATGGAATACAGAGTCACTGTACCAAAAAGAAATGGTCAATCGTCATCCATTTCAAGAGGTGGCATATGATCAAAAAACAATAATATTGGAGGAAGAAGTCTCAGTGGCAAAGAACTAGGCTCCAGGAATTGATGGAATACCCATTGAGATGTTTCAACAAATGGAGGCACTCACTTTGTTATGCCAGGAGATTTGGAAGACAGCTACCTGGCCAACTGACTGGAAGAGATCCATATTTATACCCATTCCAAAGAAAGGTGATCCCACAGAATGTAGAAATTATCGAACAATATCATCAATATCACATGCAAGTAAAATCTTACTGCAGATAATTAAAAAATGGTTGTAGCAGTTTATTGCCAAAGAGCTTCAGATATGCAAGCTGGATTCAGAAGAGGATGTGGAACGAGGGATATCATAGCTGATGTCAGATGGATCTTGGCTCAAAGCAAAGAAATACCAGAAAGACGTTTACTTATGTTTTATTGACTATGCAAAAGTATTTGATTGTGTGAATCATAACAAATTATGGATAACACTGAGAAGAATGGGAATTCCAGAACACTTAATTGTGCTCATGAGGAACCTGTACATAGATCTAGAGCCTGTTGTTTGAACAGAACAAGGGGATATTGCATTGTTTAAAATCAAGAAGGGAGTGCATCAGGAGTGTATCCTTTCACCATACTTATTCAATTCGTATGCTGAGCAAATAATCTGAGAAGCTGGATTATATGAAGAAGAATGTGGCATCAGGACTGGAGGAAGAATCTTTAACAACCTGTAATATACAGATGACACAAGTTTGCTTGCTGAAAGTGAGGATGACTTGGAGCACTTACGAAGATTAAAGACTACAGTCTGGACTACACGTCAATATTAAGAAAACAAAAACCCTCACAACTGGTCCAATAAACAGCTTCACAATGGATAGAGAAAAGATCAAAGTTGTCAAGGACTTCATATTACTTGGTTCTACAATCAACACCAATGGAATCAGTAGTCAGTACATCAGACGTGTTGCATTGGGAAAATCTGCTGCAAAAGACCTCTTTCAAGTTCTGAAGAGCAAAGATGTCTCCTTGAAGACTGTTGTTGTTGTTGTTGTTTGCCATCGAGTTGGCTCCAACTCATAGCGACCTCTCCTTGGGTTTCTGAGGCAGTATCACTACAGAAGTAGGATAGCCCAACCTTCCTTCCGAGGAGTGGCTGGTGGGTTTGAACCGCCAGCCTTCTGGTGAGCAGTCAGGTGCCTTAGCCACTATGCTACCAGAGCTCCCCCTTGAAGACTAAGATGTGCCTAACCCAAGCCATGGTATTTTTAATTGCTTCTTATGCATGTGAGAGCTGGACAATGAATAAGAAAGACTGAAGAAGAGTTGATACTTTTGAGTTGGGGTGTTGGAGATGAATGCTAAGAGTACCATGGACTACTAACAAATCTGTCCTGGAAGAAGTGCCAGAATGCTCCTTAGAAATGAGAATGGCCAGACTTCATCTCACCTACTTTGGTCATGTTGTCAGAAGGAATTATTCCCTGGAGAAGGATATCATGCTTGGTAAAGTGGAGGGTCATTGAAAAAGGGGAAGGCCCTCAATGAGATGGCTTGACACTGGCTACAACAATGGATTCAGTTATAGCAAAGATCGTGAGGCTGGCACAGGAGTAGGCAGTTTTTGTTCTGCTGTGCATAGGGTCGCTATGAGTTGCAGATGACTCAAAGGCATCTAACAATAACATTGTACTCACTGAAGATGCAGAATTGTAATATCAATCATTCTCCGATCAGATCAAGCTTTGTCTTGACTCAGAGATTTGTGAAATTTGCTCTCTCAGCCTGGAAGGCACTACTGCCATTCCCCCCATTATGCCCCCTTCCCCAAGTCTCCCAATCTTATAAACATTAGTGACTTCTGACATCTTAGAGCTAACATCTAGATATGAAGAGAGACTGGGGACAGATGCTCTCATAATCAGCAGAAGCCTTCAAGCCTCCCAGAGCAGGGGCCCCATGCCAATGCGGGGTACTCATTCCAGTTGCACAGACTTTCCTGTTTGAGTAAAAGGTGACTTTGGTGACTAGCTCTATGTGAAAAGGTGTTTAGTCAGTATAACTAATTAGCTAGTTGCCATCAAGTTGATCACAAATCATGGTGACCCCATGTGTTGCAGAGCAAAACTACACAGGGTTTTCAAGGCTCTAACTTTTCAGAAGCAGGTCACCAGCCCTTTCTTTTTAGGTGCCTCCTGGTGGGTTCTAACTGCCAGCCTTTCTGTTAGAAGGCAAGTCATTATAACTAATGGTGTCTTTTCATTATTGTCTTGCAATAAAGGAACACTAAATTAAAACCCAGTCTATGTTTCCAATGTCATTGTTAATAATTCTTGAAATTTGACTTGACTTTGCTATGTGGATTTGGTGATCAGCTTGGCAGGAAATTAGAGAACTTCAAGCTGTGTTAACAGGGAGGGAGAGCAAGGCAAACCTTCTCTGGTTACCTAGCTGCCTGCATGTTCTCAGTTCATGACTTCACAAAAGAGCTCTCATAATTGCATTGGACATTCTTGGCCTAGATGGCACCCTTGTGTTATTTAAGTAAATTGTAAGAGGAAGAGGTTTATATAAAAAAATTAATTTGAGATGAATTACCCACCCCTTTTGGGTGCCTCTTTTATGAAGCCAAGCAATCAGCTAGAGCTAAGAAAATTACTTCCAAGTGAATATTCCACTTTTGAATGATGGCTCCACTTCTGCAGGGAATGCATTTTACTCACTGGGCTGCATTATAGAATCAGATAAATCAAGTTTAAATGGCCATTCACCAGGCATTTTCAATTTGATTAACTTCCTTGTGGTTTCTAGTCTAAGCAAGGCCGAGTTTATGTTGTCTCTTAGAAATGTTTTGGTTCCCTGTAAATATGACACATACCTGTGTTAAAACTTGATGCAATTCTTTAGTATTTTCCTTGCTATTTTCAAGTCCAGTGGTAAGGTAACCAAAATGAACACATATTCTTTATTGCACTGTGACCCATTAATTTGAGCTGACCTCTTTACTTACCTCTTCCCTCACTTCTTCCTTCCCTCTTTCCCTCCCTCCCTCCCTCTCTTCCCTTCTTTCTTCTCAACAACAGGATACTTTTGGCTATTGTGAATAGTGCTGCATGTATGTTGGTGTACAAGTCTCCTTTTGAGTCTCTGCTTTCAAGTATCTGGGTATATACCTAGGAGTAGAATTGTTGGGTCGTATGGTAGTTCTATTTTCAGTTTTTTGCAGTGCAGTAAATTACTTAATAAGGCCTTTCTAGCTATAAGGAGCTCTGGTAGCATAGTGCCTAAGGCATTTGACTGCTAACCAGAAGGCTAGAGGCTCAAACCCGCCAGCCACTCCTTGGAAGGAAGGTTGGGCAATCTACTTCCATAGTGACACCGCTTTGGAAACCCAAGGAGGGGTCTCTATGAGTCGGGTCTGACTTGACGGCACATAATGAGAACAACAACAACAACATCCATAGCTTCCGTTTTGTGATGTATTATAAATCGTAACATCTATACTTGCTGTGATGGTCCCATTTTAGAATGAGTTGCTGCTTATGTTAATGAGGCAGGATTATGGTGGGATGTATCTTGAGTCACTGCCTTATTAGAGAGTGACTTAAGTCACCACTTTTAGTTTCCTTGATGGTGTGGCCTGCATCCACCATATATGAATGCTCTGGCAAAGTTCTCTCTCTTGCTCTGAATCCTGTATCCGGTTCATCATTGTCTGACCTCTGGTTTTTGGGACTTGAGCCAGCAGCCTATTATCTGACTAGCTTCCACAGCCTTGTGAGCCAGCAGCCTGTCTTCTGACCTGCCTATCTGGGTTCATCAGCCCCTGCAACCACGTGAATAAGAGGAAAACCCACTGACACATGACCCATGGATTTGGGATTTGCCAACTTCCACAATCACATGAGCGATCTCATCGGTGGTTCATGAGTTCTGTGAGACGTTTTAGTGAATTATGGATCCCTAAGACAGGAGGCTCCTCGGAAGGTAGTTTGGGCAATCTACTTCTGTCATGATACCACCTTGGAAAACCACCTTGGAAAACCAAGGAGGGGTCTCTATGAGTTGGATCTGAGTCAATAGCAGTGAGTTTGGTTCTTGAAAGATAGGAGGGAGAGTACTGAGGGGACTTGCTGTTAGAGATGCTGGAGTGGAAAAGTTTTAGATATTTGGGACATCTTTAACCCCTGCCTCATAGGGATCAGCCTTGTGCTAATCTGTTTAGAAGAAATGATTTGTGCACCATCACACTGTTTTCCATAATAGTTGTACCATTTTGCATTCCCATGGGAATGCATCCCAATGGGAATGGGTAAAGGTTCCAATTTCACCACATCCTTGGCAACATTTGTTCTTTTTACTTTTCTTTTTCTTTATCTTAGCCATTCTAGGGTGAGTGAATTGATTTCTCATTGTGATTTTGATTTACATCTCTCTGATGGCTAATGATGCTGACCGTATTTTCATGTATTTGGTGGCCATTTGAGTGTCCTTGTTGGTGAAATGTCTATCCAAGTCCTTTGCTCATTTGATGATTGGGTAATTTATGTTATTATTGTTAAGTTGTTGAAGTTTTATATATATATATATTGGTTATTAGAATCCTGCTGGATATATTGTTTCTGAAGATAATCTCCCAGTTGGTAGTTTTTCTTTTCACTATTTTTGATAAAATTTTTTGATGGACAAAAGTTTTCAATTTTTATGAGGTCTTATTTATTTATTTTGTCTTTATTTTGCTGTTTTATTAGATTATCCACTGTTAAAAGCTAGGCTTGAAGTTGTTTCGCCTGCCATTTCTTCTAAAAATTTTGTAGTTTCAGTTTGCACATTTAGGTCCTTAATCCATTTTGAATTTGTTTTTGTGGATGGTATGAGGCACAGAGATGGTTTCATTTTTCTGCATGTGGAAATCCAATATTCCCAGCATCATTTATTGAGAGACTCTTCTTTCTCCATTGAATGGCCTTAGTGCACTTGTCAAAAATCAGTTGACCATAGATGTGTGGGTTTATTTCTGGACTCTCAATTCTATTCCATTGGTCTATGTGTCTATTATTTTACCAGTACCAGGTTGTTTTAATTACTGTAGTTGTATACAAACCACCAAACTCACTGCTGTTGAGTTGGTTCTGACTCATAGCAACCCCTCCTTGGGTTTCCAAGGCAGTATCTCTATGGAAACAGATTGCCCAGTCTTCCTTCCAAGGAGTGGCTGGTGGGTTTAAACCATCAGCCTTCTGGTTAGCAGTCAAATGCCTTAGGACTATACCACCAGAGCTCTTGTAGTTGTACAGTATGTTTTAAAATTAGGAAGTATGAGTCCTTTTCCTTTGTTCTTCTCTTTCAATATTTCTTTAGTTATTTGGGGTCATAATGTTTTCATAGAGGCAATATGAGTGATATAAATGGCTAAGTGCTTGGCTACTAACAGAAAGGTTGGCAGTTTAAATCCACCCAGAGGTGTCTCAGAAGAAAGGCCTGACAATCTCCTTCTGAAAGATCACAGCCATTGAAAATCCTAGGAAGCACAGTTCTACTCTGACACATGTGGGGTCACCGTAAGTTGGAATTGACTTGAAGCAACTGGAGAGGATCACAGAACATGTTCCTTATACTCTGCAGTTCATATATAGGAAGTGCTCCAAAACTACTTGTTAGACAGTTTTTTGAACATGCAACATAGTTTTTGACTGGGGCAGAATTGTAAATATAGTTAGACTAGCCTATTTATAAATGGAATTTATGATGTAGCTGAATTTTTAAGCTGAAAACAATAACTTCAGCTTTGGGTTCTCATGTAAAGGGACTATATATATAGTGGGAGGAATGAGAGCATAACGTTATAGGGGCTGGGAATCTGAAAGCCCTGGGTTTGGTCCAGTTTTACCAGTTATTGGTTACTTGATTTGGGGCAGGCAAATTAACTTCTGTAGTCCTCATTTTCCTCTTCTTTAAATTGCATATGATAATTAACAACTTCTAATAACCAACTTCACAGGGGTTGCACTGAGTGTCAAAAGAGATAATACATAACTTTAAGAAAATAGTACTGCAAGTCACACTACTGGGTCATCAGACCTTGTGACAGAAGACGAGAACATTAGAACCCAAAGAATGAGCCCTAACCCAAGACAGGAACTTTGGTGAATCTTGCTGGAGAAATGGAATGGGAGAGAATCTGAAAATTAAGCAAGGATTTGAGATTAGGATATCAGAGTGGCAGAAAAACATATTAGCAGGTGAAATGGGAGGAATCATTCTGGGGCTAGTTTTTAGGATTCTGAGCATTTGTCTCAGCATAACTTTTAAACCATCTTTGGATTTAACTTGAGCCCTTCTCTGGATTGTGAGCTGGTCTTTATAACACAGAGCCTAGCCAGTCTTACTGGCAAAATTTTAAATTATAGGAAGTTGTTTTAACACTGTCTATTGCCCTTTCTGTAAGGACTAACCAGAAGGTTGTCAGTTCAAACCCACCAGCTGGTTCATGGGAAGAAGATGGGACAGTCTGCTTCCCTAAAGATTTACAGCCTTGGAAACCCAATGGGGGTTGCTATGGGTCTGAATAAGGAACTCTGGTGGTATAGTGCCTAAGGCATTTGATTGATAACCAGAAAGTTGGTGGTTCAAACCCATCAGCCACTCCAGGGAAGGAAAATGGGCTATCTATTTCTGTAAGGATTATTGCCTTGAAATTCAATGAGGGTCACTGTAAGTTGAAATCAACTTGATGGCAGTGTGTTTGGTTTTGTTTTTAGATAACTAAGACTCTGTGTGATGGAATCTTAGAGGAAACCTTGGCTGTGGAGTTCAAGGAACGGTATTTTGTGTGCATGACTGATGCAGACAGTGTGATGTATCAATAGCATGTGGGCTTTGCAGCCAGATGCTCATGCATCCTAGCTTTTCATTAATAGCTGAGTGATCTTGTTATAGAAGCTTCATCTCTTAAAGTCTTCATTTTCTTAAAATCAGGATAATAATACCTAGCAGGGTTGTTGTAGGCTAATTTAATATTTGTTACATACTCAAAAGAGTTAGTTTTGTTCAGATTATAGGAATTCTGCAGTTGTATGAGCCCTTAGGAGTCCCTAGGGGTGCAAATGGTTAAGACGCTTGGCTGCTAACTAAAAAATGGAGATTGGAGTCCACTAAGAGGCACCTCGGAAGGAAGATGGGGCAATCTACTTCCGTAGTGATACTGCCTCGGCAACCCAAGGAGGGGTCACTATGAGTCGGGTCCAACTCGACGGCAAACAACAACAACAACAACAAAGAGGCACCTGGGAAGAGAGGCCTGGGGATCTACTCTGAAAAATCTGTAGTTGAAAACCCTATGGAGCATAGTTCTACTCAGATACACATGGAGTCACCATGAGTCAGAATCAATTGGATAACAACGTGTAAGTAGAGCTCTTTGAAATCTAAATCAAGCCTCTTGCCATGCAGATTCACTAGCTATGGAAAGTTAGAGTTGAAAGGATTTGTCCAAGGTCTCAGTCAGTCAAATTTGGAATTAGTTCACAAAATTTATTTTTAATAATAAAGTTTACAGCAGCATTGGCTATAACGCCCCATAGCTCATCTGTATGGCAGTATGAATTAATTATTAAGCAGGATTACTCCAAAATCTATCAGGTTAGAGTATTGGAGAAAGGGCTTGGGTACTTTCTCTCATTATATATGTATCAGTCAATCTCTCTAAGTCTCAGTTTTGCCACCAGGAAAAGGCATTGTGATATCTACTTTATCCATCTGAGTAATATTCTGAGAGTTAACTGCTGTGAGTACTTGGAGTACAAACATCTCATCTCTTAAAAAAAAAAAAAATTGATCCAAGAACATATGTTTCTGATTAGCAGAAAGGTCGGTATTTCCTTTGGGGCTACTTTCTTCCTGAATTGTTAAGAACCTTATATTGTCTTACGATGCGAGGTACGTGTTGGGTCTCAAAGCCAGAGCTTGATCAGTTTGTTATTGCTACTGCTTCTCATGTCTTCCTGGTGTCACTGTGAGAGCCATCTCTAAGCCATTCAGAGACTTTCTACATCTTAGAAAAGGATGCCCCCTCAGCAGACACAGTGCTGTGGACTCTTGACTTGGCAAGTGAAATAAGAGATAGATTTCAGCCCCCATTTGCTTCCTGGGGTCTTATATCCTTCACCACCATAAGTGGTAGCCCTGGACACTGGTCCTACACCATCTGGCAGGATACTGCTCTGATGCTTACTGAAGTCCATGCTGGCGCTGCTTTTTTTTTTTTTTGCCAAGTATTTTGCATGTACTATGCTGCCAGAGCTCCTTTAATTTGTGTCTCCTTTAGACTACGAAGAGGAATGCGACATTAGGATAGGAGGAAGAACTGTTAACAACCTGTGATATGCAGATGACACAACCTTGCTTGCTGAAAGTGAAGAAGACTTTAAACATACAGTCTTCGTTATGGGTTACACCTCAACATAAAGAAAACAGAAGTCCTCACAACTGGACCAATGAGCAACATCATGATAAATAGAGAAAGGACTGAAGTTGTCAGGGATTTCATTTTACTTGGATCCATAGTCAACAATTAGATGTCATATTGAACTGTGCAAATCTGCTGCAAAAGAGCTCTTTAAAGTGTTAAGAAGCAAAAATGTCACTTTGAAGACTAGGGTGGGGTTAACCCAAGCCATGGTATTTTCAATTGCCTCATATGCATGTGAGCTGGACAATGAATAAGGAAGTCCAAAGAAGAGTTGATGTATTTGAATTGTGATGTTGGCAAAGAATGCTGAAAATACCATGGACTGCCAGAAGAAGAACAAACAAATGATTCTGGAAGAAGTGCAGCTGGAATGCTCCTTGGAAGCAAAAATGGCCTGATTTTGTCTCACATACTTTGGTCATGTTATCAGAAGGGAACATTGCCTGGAGAAGGATATCATGCTTGATAAAGTAGAGGGTCAGTGATAAAGGGGAAGAACCACAACAAGATGGGTCAACACATTGGCTGCAACAATGGGCTCAAGCGTAGCAAGGATTGTGAGGATGGTTCAAGACCAGGTGATGTTTCATTCTGTTGTACATAGGGTCACTATGAGTTGGAGCTGACTCAGTGGCACCTAACAACATCTCCTGCAGATGGGGATGTTGGTGAAAGAATTTTTGTCTTTCATGTGGGAGACCCAGGTTCTTGGCAATGTACCTCATGTGCAGCTACCACCCATCTGTCAGTGGAGGCTTGTGTGTTGTTAGGATGCAGAACAGATTTCAGTGGAATTTCCAGACTAAGACAGACTTGGAAGACAGGTCTGGTGATCTACTTCTGAAAACCAGTCAATGAAAACCCTGTAGATAATGATCGGAATATGTTCTTTCTTTTGTCTTTTTTTAACTATTGGGCTGAGAGCCAGTCCCTGGGAGTGAGTTTTATTTGAGGTACAGAATGTATTCCAGGGCCATAGTATTGGGGGTCTCACCAGACTCCATCCAACCAGGAATTCTGGTCATTATTGAGTTTTTGGATTTTGTTCCACATTTGTCCTCCCACTCTATCCAGGATCTCCAGATTCGATCCTTTCCTGAGTGGTTGGCATTGGTATCTGGGCACCATCTAGTTCTTCTGGTCTCAAGGGCCATCATGTCCTAGGGCTGATTGCCGATTTTGGAGCCCCAGTAGTGATTTACCCTCCTAAAGTTAACAAAAGTGACTTCTAGAACATGCTGTGACTAAGGGAAAAAAAACCTAGGCAAGTTAAATTTTCCCCAAGCAATCCTGATGTCTGTAAGCATAGTATTTCTCCCCCTACGCCATTTTTTTTTAAATTTGCAGTTATGCTATAAATCAGATTGAATGCAAAACAAGCTGTTGGCCTCATTGTCTTCAGCTAGAACTTCCAAGGATCTAGATTTCTCAGGAAACTCAAAACTTTTTTTTTTTTTTAATGGATTGGGTATGGCTGTCATTTGCATTTGAAATTGCAGGTGCTGACTCATCCTGAGTGTCTCTGGTAGTAGGAATGGGTTGTTCCAGCTCTCAGCTGGCCTCTCTTGTGACAGATGACTTGTGTACACAGATGCTAAGAGTCAGGGGCCCAGCCTGGGTCATGGACTAGAATTGCTTCACCTGGGAGTCAGCTGACTGCCTGGCTTTGTCCTTATTAACATGATCGTTTCCTTCCCATCCAAACTAACCAGCACCAGTGAACTAGTCACTGTGTCAAAAATCCACAGAATCACCACATGGCAAATTGTTATAAACATCAAAAATTTATTTTCCCTTGTGTGGAGTTCTAGCAAACTGAGAGTTTTATTTATTTGTTTTAACAACTGAATCTCAGTTAAACCAGGGAGTATGTAAAAACAACAGCAAGCAAAATCAATAAATCATTAACTTAAAAAGAATGAACTTTTGTGGACTGTTACCTGGCTTGCTTTGCCATAAGAGAGGAGCCGATGACTTCGACATGGAAGGAAAAGTTGATAATGATTTCCCTCAGTGTTAATTCAGTTTCAGTGTGCTTCGATGGTGAAGGGCTGAACAATGTTATATCACCACCTAGTGATAAGTAAGTGTACATCATCTAAAATCCACAAATGGGCTCCTGGTTGTCCTGCCACTCTCCAAATAAAATGAAAGCACTTTGTTTGATGAACCCTAACAACACATCACTTGGGACAAAATTATTCCAAGACTTTCTCTGCCTTCTGATTTCTATTGATTGTGCTGTTTAGGGAAAAGTGGAGAGAAGATCTGGGAAAATTGTAATTTATCTGGGAAGTTGGAACATAAGTGCATGTGAAATTGTAGGAAGTGAGCAAGAGGAGTGAAAAGACTGGATAAGCAGGAAGGGAGAGCTCAGAGAGCAAAGGCCAGCTCAGAAAGGTCTATTGTTTAGGTTTTGGAGAGAGGGAAGAACAGTTAGGGACTTTGGAGAGAGAAACTAATGGGAGTTTTTAGGGAATTTTCCTTAAAATTTCAAGACCTTTTGTTTTTACACTTGTGGATGAGTCATAGGACTAAGCTGGATCTTAAATCAGAAGCAAGAAGACAACTTTTCTTTTCTTCTGTATGTTGTTGTTGTTATTTGCCGTTGAGTCGGCCCCGACTCATAGTGACCCCTCCTTGGGTTTCCGATGCAGTATCACTACGGAAGTAGGATTGCCCAACCTTCCTTCTGAGGAGTGGCTGGTGGATTTGAACAGCCAGCCTTCTGGTTAGCAGTCAAGTGCCTTAGGCATTATGCTACCAGAGCTCCATACTATACCTTAAAGATTTACTGCCTTGGAAACCCAGTCGGGGTCACTATGAGTTGGAATTGACTTGATGGCAATGAGTTTTTTTTTTTTTTTTTCATACCTTAACATACTATGCTGTTACTTTGATATTTTGGGCATCTCTGTGTGATAAAGGCTAACCAGTAACCAGCTGTCAAACAGTCCACTCTGACTCATGATGATCCCTGTGTGTCAGAGCAGAACTATGCTCCCCAGGGTTTTCAATGGTTGATCTTTCAGAAGTAGATGACCAGGCCTCTCTTCCAAGGTGTCTCTGAATGGACTCAAACTTCCAACTTTTTGATTAGCAGATAAGCACCTTAACCATTTACACCACCCAGGGACTCTCAATTACAAACTAGAGGGGATATACACGTTCAAACAATGGAGGGTGAGGAGACACCATTCATAAATACTGACATATATCAATTGGGCCTTCTTTATGTGCCAGAAATCTCCTGTGTTCTGACTGAAAAGTAGAACGTTGTGAATGGCTAGGGAGGGGAGTGCAATTACATGGTGAGAAAGAAGGCGAAGTGGCTGACAAAGCAGCTGAAGGAGACCCTGAAGGGAGTAGAAAGTTAATGAGCCAAGAACCCTTGTAATGAACCCTTGGTCAGTTTCTGCCTCCTCACCTCTCCCTGCTGCTCACAACTTGCTGTCAGCACTCCTGAAAAGCTGGGCCACTTTTTGAAAAGGAGTGTGATGTTCTTTTCATGGAAATTCCAAACATGTTGAAGTGTGTAAGCCAAACAAGCCAATGTTTTCCTTCATAGAATTGTATTGTTATTAAACATCATATATGACTGTTAGTATCTCTGTACCAACTTTTCAGAACATTAAAAAACCAAAACAAACAAACAAACAAAAAACAAATTCATTGGCATTGAGTCGATTCTGACTTGTAGCAACTCCCATTGGGTTTCCAAGGTGGTAAATCTTTACAGAAGTAGATTGTCCCATCTTCCTTCCATGGAGCAGCTGGGGGATTTGAACTGCCAAACTTCTGGATACCAGTCAGATGTATTAGGCACTGTGCCATCAGAACTTCAGCAGACCCTAAATGCTTTCTATCCTGCCCAACCATCCATCCATTATCCACCATCAATTCATCCTTCTATCCATCCTTCCCTCATCCACTCATCCATCTACTTATTCATTCTTTATTCTTCAAGTATTTACCCATACTGATTCTCTGGAGATGTCCTCTGTTAGCAAGTAACCAGTTTTTGGTGGCCCTGTGGCTAGTGCTTATGATGAATCAGGCAGTACATCAAGCATTGGCTATCCATTGGTACACAGTACTCCAGGAAGTTTATTAAGTTTCAATCACATTCCTCTAGCCTCCAAAGAAGACATTTCAATCTTCATTGGAGAGGGCCCATATTTTTGTAGAGTGCTGACTGTTAAGCCAGTTGAGCTGCTGAGCAGCTGCTGGTGGTAGCTGAGTCACTCATGGAAGGACTGGGCTTGTTGTTGTTCTGTGCCGTCGAGTCAGACCTGACTCATAGCGACCCTTCCTTGGGTTTCTGAGGCAATATCACTATGGAAGTAGATTGCCCCATCTTCCTTCTGAGGAGTGGCTGGTGGGCAGTACCTCTCATTATTCTTCACACTCATGCCTCTTGCTCACTATCTTTGGGGTTTCCTTTTATGTCTGAGGTATGAAAAACTGCAGGATATTTTGGTGCCTATTTTGGTTCTCTAGTGCCACTCTAACAGAAATACTGTAAGTGCATGACTTTCACAAACAGGCATTTATTCTCTTACAGTTGTTGTCAGGTGCTCTCCAGTTGGCTCCAACTCATAGCAACCTTATATATAACAGAATGAAGCACTGCCTTGTCCTGCACCAGCCTCACTACACTTGCTGTACCTGAACCCATCATTGCAGCCAGTGTGTCAACCCATCTCATTGAGGGCATTTCACTTTTTTTTTTTTTTGACTCTTTACTTTACCAACATGATATCCTTCTCCAGGGTATGGTCCCTTCTGACAACATGTCCAGAGTAGGTGAGAAGAAGCCTGGCCATTTTCATTTCCAATGAACATTCCAGCTGCACTTCTTCCAGGTGAGATCTGTTAGTTCTGGCACTCCACGTTACAGTACTTTCAGTATTCTTCACCAACACCACAACTCAAAAGCATCAACTCTTTTTCAGTCTTCTTTATTCATTGTCCAGCTCTCACATGCGTATGAAGCAACTGAAAACACCATGGCTTGGGTTGTTGTTGTTGTTGTTGCTGTTAGGTGCCGTCAAGTCATTTCCAACTCATAGAGACCCCGTGCACAGCAGAATGAAACACTACATGATCCTGCGCCAGCTCCACAATCCCTGCTACACTTCAGCCCATCATCACAGCCACCGTGTCAATCCAGCTCATTGAAGGCCTCCCCCTCTTTCGTCGACCCTCCACCCTGCCAAGCATGACATCCTTCTCCAAGGAATGGTCTCTTCTGACAACATGACCAAAATAGGTGAGACTAAGTCTGGCCATTCTTGCTTCTAAGGAGCATTCCGGGTGCACTTCCTCCAGGACAGATCTGTTAGTTCTTTTAGCAGTCCACGGTACTTTCAGCATTCTTCAGCAGCACCACAACTCAAAAGCATCAACTCTTTTTCGGTCTTCCTTATTCATTGTCCAGCTCTCACATGCATACGAGGCAATTGGAAATATCATGGCTTGTGTCAGGTGCACCTTAGTCCTCAAGGAGATATCCTTGCTCCTCAGCACTTGAAACAGTTCCTTTGCGGTTGACCTTCCCAATGCTATATGTCATCTAATGTCCTGACTGCTGCTTCCATTGGCATCAATTGTAGAACCAAGCAACGTGAATTCTTTGACAACTTCAATCTTCTCTGCATTTATTATGATGCTGTTCATTGGTCCAGTTGGGAGGATTTTTGTTTTCTTTATATCAAGACATAATCCATACTGCAGACTGTATTTTTCAACCTTCATTAGTAGGTGCCTTAAGTCATCCTCACTTTCAGCAAGCAAAGTTGTATCATCTGCGTATCTCAGGTTGTTAATGATTCTTCCTCTAATCCTGATGCCATGTTTTTCTTCATATAGTCCAGCTTCTCGGATTATTTGCTCAGCATATAGATTGAATAAGTGTGAAGAAAGGATACAACCCTGACGCACTCCCTTCTTGATTTTAAACCATGTAGTGTCCCCTTGTTCCGTTCTAACAACAGCCTCCTGGTCAAGGTACAGATTCCTCATGAGTACAATCAAGTGCTCGGGAATTCCCATTCTTCTCAATGTTATCCATAATTTGTCGTGATCCACACAATCAAATGCCTTTGCATAGTCAATAAAACACAAGTAGACATCTTTATGGTATTCTTTGCCTTGAGCCAAGATCCATCTGACAACAGCTATGATATCCCTTGTTCCACATCCTCTTCTGAGTCCAGCTTGCACCTCTGGAAGTTCTCTGTCAATATACTGCTGCAAACGTTTTTGCCCCCCCAGCAAAAATGTTTGGGTTAGGCACATCTTAATTTTCAAAGAGACATCTTTGCTCTTCAGCACTTTAAAAAGGTGTTTCACAGCAGATTTGCCCAGTGCAATACATCATCTGATTTTTTGACAGCTGCTTCCATTCGTGTTCATTGTGGATCCAAGTAATATGAAATCTTTGACAACTTCAATCTTTTCTCCATTTATTGTGATGCTGCTTATTGGTCCACTTGTGAGGGGTTTTGTTTTCTTTATGTTAAGGTGTAATTCAACATGATCTTCATCAGTAAATTTTTCAAGTCATCTTCACTTTCAGCAAGCAAGGTTGTGTTGTCTGTATATCACAGGTTGTTAATGAGTCTTCCTCTAATCCTGATGGCACCTTCTTCTTCATATAGTCCAGCTTCTCAGATTGTTTGCTCAGCAGACAGCTTGAACAAGTATGGTGAAAGGATATAGCCCTGATGCACTCCCTTCTTGATTTTAAACCATTCAGTATCCCCTTGTTCTGTTCAAACGACAGCCTCCTGATCTGTGTACAGGTTCCTCATAAGCATAATTAAATGTTCTGGAATTCCCATTCTCAACATTATCCATAATTTGTTATGATCCACACAGTTGAGTGCCTTTGCATAGTTGATAAAGTACAAGTAAACATCTTTTTGGTATTCTTTGCTTTCAGCCGAGATCCATCCATGTTTTCTTCTGAATCCAGCTTGCATTTCTGGAAGTTTCCTGTCAATATACTGCTGCAACTATTTTTGAATTATCTTTAGAGTGCAATACTAATGATATTGTTAGATAATTTCCACATTCTATATAATCACCATTCTTTGGAATGGGTACAAATATGGATCTCTTCCAGTCAGTTGGTCAGGTAGCTGTCTTCCAAATTTTTTAGCATAGATGACTAAGTGCCTCCGGCCCAGCATCCATTTGTTGAAACATCTCAATGAGTATTATGTCAATTCCTGGAGACTTGTTTTTCAGCAATTCTTTCAGTGCAGCTTTGACTTCTTCCTTCAATACCATTGGTTTTTGATCATATACCACCTCCTGAAATGGATGAACATCAACCAGTTCTTTTTAGTACAGTGACTCTTTGTATTCCTTCCATCTTCTTTTGATGCTTCCTGCATCATTCAATATTTTGCCCATAGACTCTTTCAATATTGCAACATGAGGCTTGAATTTTTTCTTCAGTTCTTTCAGCTTGAGAAATGCCAAGTGTGTTCTTCCCTTTTGGTTTTCTAATTCCAGGTCTCTGGACATTTCATTATAATTGACTTTGTCTTCTCAAGCTGCTCTTTGAAATCTTCTGTTCAGTTCTTGTATCTTGTCATTTCTTCCATTTGCTTTAGCTATTCTCTATTCAAGAGCAAGTTTCATTGTCTCTTCTGACATCCATTTTGGTCTTTTCTCCCTTTTCTGTCTTTTTAATGACCTTTTGCTTTCTACATGCATGAAGATCTTGATGTCATCCCACAATTCATCTGGTTTTCAATCATTGTTGTTCAATGTGTCAAATTTATTTTTCAGATAGTCTTTAAATTTGGGAGGGATATAATCAGGGTCATATTTTGGCTCTTGTGGACTTGTTTTAATTGTCTTCACCTTTATCTTGAACTTGCATATGAGCAGTTGATGGTCTTTGCCACAGTTAGCTCCTGGCCTTATTTTAGCTGAAGATATTGAGCCTCTCCATCACCTCTTTCCACATGTATAGTCGATCTGATTCCTGTGTTTTCCATCTGGCAAAGTCCACATGTATAGCTGCCATTTATGTTGTTGAGAAAAGGTATTTGCAATGAATAAATCATTGGTCTTGCAAAATTCTGTCATGTGATCTCCAGCATCATTTCTATCACCAAGACCATGCTTTCTAACTACTGGTGATTCTTTTTGTTTCCATCTTTCGTATTCCAGTCACCAATAATCATCAATACATCTTGATTGCATGCTTGGTCAATTTCAGACTACAGAGGTTGGTAAAAATTTTCAATTTCCTCATCATTGGCTTTGGTGGCTGGTGTGTAAATTTGAATATTAGTCGTATTAACTGGTCTTCCTTGTAGGCATATAGATATTATACCCTATCACTGACTTCATTGTACGTCAGGATAGATCTGGAAATATTTTTTGTGATGATGAATGCCACACCATTCCACTTTAATTTATCATTCCCAGCATAGTAGATCATATGGTTGTCTGATTCAAAATGTCCAATACCAGTCCATTTCTGCTCACCAATGCCTAGCATATTGATCTTCATGTGTTCTGTTTATTTTTGCCAACTTCCAATTCTCCTAGATTCATAGTAATACATTCTGTGTTCTGATTATTTATGAATATTTGCTGCTGTTTCTTCCCATTTTGAGTCATGCCACATCAGTAAATGGAGGTCCTGAAAGCTTTACTGCATCCACATCATTAGGTCAAGTCTTCTTTGAGGAGGCAGCTTTTCCCCACTCATATTTTGAGTACCTTCCAGCCTGAGGGGCTCATCTTCCAGCACTATATTGGACAATGTTTCAGGGTGATTTATGTTGGTTGCCGGTAATATACCAGATAGTATTTCATTGCCATTCATAAAGTTTTCACTGGCCAATTCTTCGAGCAGTTGGTGGTCCCTTCCTTCTTCTGAGTCTGTCTTAGACTGGAAGTTCTGCTGAAATCTGTGCACCATGTATGACCCTCCTTGTATATGAAATACCAGTGGCATGGCCTCCAGCCTCACAGCAACATGTAAACCACCACAGTATGGCAAACTGTCAGACGAGTGGTAGCTCTTATAGTTTAAGAGGCTAGAAGTCTGAGTTCAAAGTGCCAGCTTTAGGGGCTGGGTGAAGGCCCCTTGACATTGGCCCCTCCACTGAAGCTGGAGGTTTCTCTTAACTTAGGCAGCTGCTGACTGCTGCGGCTGACAAACTCAAGGTCGACAGGTAAAATAGCACAGTCCCAAGATTATTAAGAACCATGGAGGCCACTAGTTCAAGTCTAGAAAGAGTCATAGGATTGGCAGGCAACACGGCAGGTAGCTGAATGAAGACTCAGCTACACGCAGTGTTCATACATGCCAAAAAGCTCAGAGACCTTTCTCAAAAGTTCTTACATACTGGAAGCAGATTATATCCCTAAGGCAGCTACTCAGCTGCTCACAGCAGATTCTATCATGGAGTTGAATACCAGGCTCACCATGGAGAATAAATCCTTATATACGCAGCTTCCCAGCTATTCAAAACCAGGCCCGGTCAAACTGATACATAACCTTAACTACCACAGTGCCCTTGCATGTATGTTTGTTGACTTGCCCAGTGTGACCAGAACTATTACATGCTGTCGTCAGGCTGCTAGGAAGTGCCACTGGTTTGTGTGACTGATGCTGCTGTGGTGGAAGCTGGCTTCTGGGTGGGCTCCTAAAGGTAACTCAAGCCCAAAGTGTGAGAGTTTAATGTCTTAGGGGATGAAATTTGACCAGTGACAAACAGGAGATTGGAAGGACTGGTGGATAAATTATTCTCCCTTCTTCCTCCCTAATGGACAGTTGAGACCCAATGTGTCCATACCGTTTCTCTGGAGGTGTCCTCTGTGACCAATCAACCAGGTTTTTAATGGTGCTTTCTCTTCTTTCCAGTCTTACTTCCTTTATCTGTCCTTTTGGCTCCTTGGCACTATACTCCTTAATAAGGTACTAAATGTAAGTTTGCTTCAAGCTTTGTTTTCTAGGGAAGTTGGATTAAGACAGTTCACATGTCTACCCCTGTACAAATTATTGGGTATCCATATGCCCACTCACATGGCAGTAGGGAGTGAGTTGCTGAGATTGAAAGTCCTATGACAATCAGGTATAATATGAGAGGTGTTTCCCAGAGAACAAGAAGAAGGATAGGAAGGAGTGCTGAGCTGATAAACAACACAGTTTCTGCAGTCCACTTCACCATCCTCTCTAGCCTCCCATAGCGTTCATAGGGTAGCCAAGCAATTTGGAGGTCATTAAATCTATATTACCCTACCTAAACCAAGTGATCAAATGGTAGCATCACTGTAAGGCACAACCTTACATTATGTGCCTTTGTGATGTCATGCAGTATGAAGTACATAGAATCACTCAGGAAATATTATCAACAAAAATCTTTGATCTAAATCCAACTAAGTCTTCAGATGTAACTTTAAAGTTACAGGAAATATAGAGGGTAAAGGAACAAATTAAAATGTGTTATAACAACAGAAACTCTTTCAAATCCAGAATGTGGACCATTCTACAAGACAGCAGGCCTAGCCTGTTCAAAAAATCAGTGTCATAAAAAAATTAGAAGACTAACTTATTTTAAAAGAGACTAAAAAGACCTAAAGTGAAATGTAATGTGTAACACTTTATTTGAATCCCGATTCAAAAAATTGACCATAAAAGTTATGTTTTGAGACAATTTGGGAATTATGACTATACAGTATATATTAGATTATATTAGGGAATTATTTTGGACTTTTTTTAAAGGTATTACAGTTATAAGAAATAATATTCTTATTTTTAAGAGGTGTAGTTAGGGTTTTTCATTGGCTAATTTTTTTTTCTGAAATAGATGGCCCCAGTTTTCTTCCCAGTCTGTCTTTGGAAGCTCCACTGAAACCTGTCCACCATGTGCGACCATGTTGGTATTTGAAACACTGGTGACAAAGTTTCCACCCTCACAACAACATGAAAGCCACCACAGTATGATAAACATAAATGAGTGGTCACTGTACCAGAAAGAATTGGTTGACATTCAACCAATTCATGAGGTAGCATATGAGCAAGAACCAATGGTACTGAAGGAAGAAGTCCAAGCTTCACTGAAGGAATTGGTGAAAAACACGGCTCCAGATGACAGAATACCCACTGACGTGTTTCAACAAACATGCCGCGCAGGAGGTACTTACTCATTTATGCCAAGAAGACAGCTACCTGGCCAACTGACTAGAAGAGATCCATATTTGTGTCCACTCCAAAGAAAAGTGATCCAACAAAATATTGAAATTATCAAACAATATCATTAATATCACACACAAGCAGAATTTTGCTGAGGATAATTCAAATACAGTTGTAGCAGCATATTCACAGGGAACTGTGAGAAATTCAAGCGGGGTGCAGAAGAGAATGTGGAACGAGGGATTTCATTACTGATGTCAGATGGATCTTGGCTGAAAGCAAAGAATTCCAGAAAGATGTTTACCTGTGTTTTATTGACTATGCAAAGACATTTGCACAGTCAAATGCAAATATGTAGATCCTAGCAAATTATGGATAACATTGCAAAGAATGGGAGTTCTAGAACACTTAATTATGCTCAGGAGGAACCTGTACATAGTCCAAGAGGCAATTGTTTGAACAGAACAAGGGGATATTGCATGTTTTTAAATCAGGAAAATTGTGCATCAGGGTTGTATCCTTTCACCATACTAATTGAATCTGTATTCTGAGTATATAATCTGAGAAGCTAGACTATAAGAAGAATGGGACATCAGGATTGGAGGAAGACTCATTAATAACCTGTAAGATGAGAGTGATACAACCTTGCTTGCTGAAAGTAAAGATGACTTGAAGCACTTACTGATTAAGATCAAAGACTACCGTCTTCGGTAAGGATTACAACTCAACATAAAGAAAACAAAAATCCTTACAACTGGTCTAATAAACAACATCATAAATGGAGAAAATATTTATGTTTTCAGGGATTTCATTTTACTTTGATCCACAATGAACACAATGGAAGCAGCAGTTAAGAAATCAGATGTCATATTGCACTGGACCAAGCTACTGCAAAGACCTCTTTAAAGTGTTAAGGAACAAAGATGTCACTTTGAAGACTAAGCTGCTCCTAACCCAAGCCATGGTATTTTCAATCACATCATATGCATGTGAAATCTGGACAATGAATAAAGAAGGCTGAAGAAGAGCTGATGCCTTTGAAATGTGGTATTGGTGAAGAGTACTGAAAATACCATGGACTGCCAGGAGAACAAACTAATCTGTCCTGGAAGAAGTATAGCTAGATGCTTCATAGAAGCAAGAATGGTCCAAATCCATAGTTGCAGGGGACATCAAGCTCAATTGGCATAACATACTATACAA
>NW_006921793.1:5967683-5969120 GCF_000298275.1 Orycteropus afer afer
ACAGGGAAGAGGTAACTATCAGGAGGAAGTGGGAGGGGAGCTGTTGCATTGCGGTAAACTGTGGTCAATGTCATGAGACAAAGTGTATGTGAACTGCTATATGGAAAGTGAATTTGCTGTGTAAATCTTCACCCAAATCATAATAAAAAAAAAAAGAATGGTCCAACTCCATTTCACCTACTTTAGTCACATTGTCAAAAGGTACCAGTCCCTGGAGAAGGGTCTCATGCTTGGTAAAGTAGAGGGTCAGCAAAAAAGCAGAAGAGACCTTCAATGAGATTGACATAGTGGTTGCAGTGATGGGCTCAAGCATAGCTAGGACTGTGAGGATGATGCAGGACTGGGCAATGTTTTGTTCTGTTGTCCATAGGGTCACTGTGAGTTGGAGCCTATTCAATGGCACTTGACAACATTTAGGAGTAAAAGACATACACACACACATATATCACATATAACTTACCACCACTGAGTCTATTCCAACTCATAGAGACCCCCACTGGGTTTCAAAGGCTGTAAATCTTTTTTTTATTTTTTTTCTATTTTTATTTATTTATTTATTAATTTTTTGTGATTTGGGTGAAGATTTACAGAGCAAATTCATTTTCCATACAGCAGTTCACATATACTTTGTCTCATGTCATTGATCACAGTTTACCACAATGCAACAGCTCCCCTCTCACTTCCTCCTCATAGTTACCTCTTCCCAGTGACCATCCCTCCATACTCTCCCGCGCCCTGAGGTGCCTCCCTGTGCATAAGCAGCCCTTCCTTCTCCCATGATTATTCTCTCCAGGGCGTGTGTCTACTTGAGGTAAATGTTTAACTCACATGCATGCACATTGTTTGGCTGGCAACCACAGGTGTGGGTTCAATTCTAGACCTGAAGGGCAGCTAGGGGCCATAGTCTCAGTGGTTCCACCGGGCTCTATTGGACCAGCAAACCTGGTCCCCACCTTCTTTTTTTTTGCCTCCAAATGATTTTGAGTTTTTTTCCTCATTGTTTTCCCTCTGTATCCAGGATCTCCTACATCCCTTCCAAGTGGATGACAGTTGTAGCCGGGCACCATCTAGTTATTCTGGTCTCATAGTTGTATAGGTTGCAGATCAGATGGTGTACCAGTCGCTAGGACTGATTGTTTCCATTAATTTTGGTTTTCTTCTTTCTTTTTTGCTCTTGACAAAGAGAGACCCATAGTTGCATCTAGATGGCAGCTTGTTAGCTTTTAAGATCCTAGTCGCTACTTGCCAAAGTAGAAGGTGGAACAATGTTTTGTATAGTGTGTTATGCCAATTGAGCTTGGTGTCCCCTGTGACTATGGTCCCAAGCCCACAGGTTCAACTACTCGGTCCCTCTGGGTAGCTAGCTATAACCAAACAGTGACCACAACCTTACCCCTTGTCAGCTCTGCTATACACCTGGGAATTCTGATCATTCAT
>NW_006921793.1:5971881-5984462 GCF_000298275.1 Orycteropus afer afer
TATAGGGTCTAGTAACAAGAAGAATGTCGTAACTTTTCAATCTTGCAGGCCCCGAGTGTCCTTGGGGTTGCTGGAAAGCAGAACATGTTCTTAAGCCCCAGAAATCTACGAGAGCACTATCTCTTTGAATATCCAAAATAGTCAAGCCGCTTTTTAAACCTACAAAATGGCGGCATCCTCCAGACCTGCAAAAGTCCACAGCACAGCCCACCTTTTTCTTCACTTTCTCCGTTTGTTCCCCAGCCACTGTAAGGCTGTAAATCTTTATGGAAGCAGACTGCCTCATCTTTCTTCCACAGAACATCTGGTGAATTCAAACCACCAACCTTTTGGTTAACAACCAAATACTTTACCCACTACACTACCAGAACTCCTTATATTACATACAGGAAAATATTAACAACTCTTTTATTGAATCTAGTTGGTGTGTAGGTATGGGTGTTTATTATATTATTCTTTCAATTATCTGTATATTTGAAAATTTTATTAATGAAAAGTTAGGTGGGAGTGTGTTACAAATTGAACTGTGTCCCAACAAAAGATCTGTCAATGTCCTAACCCCTGTACCTGTGAATATGACTCTAGAAATAGGGATTCTCTTTTGTTGTATTAATGAGGTAATACTAGCATAAGGTGGGTCCTAAACTGTTACAGATTTTATTGTGTCCCCCCAAAATGTGTGTTGTAAATCCTAACTTCTATGTATGTGGTTATAATCCCATTTGGAAATGGGCTGTCAGTGAGGTAGGATTAGTGTAGTTTGTGTCTTGAGGCAATCTTTTACAAGGAGTAGATGAAGCAACTAAAGTTGGGGAGAGATAGAAGCCAAACCACATGGAGATGTTCAAGAAACCAGGAAATGGAAGCTGAAGAGACAAGGATCTTCCCCTAGAGCTTGAAGAGAAAGAAAGCCTTTGCCTTGAACTGGAGTACTAGATTTGGACTTCTAGGCTCTTGAACTGTAAGAAAATGAATTCTCTGTGTTAAAGCCATACACTTGTGTTATTTCTATTATAGCAGCACTAGATAATCACTTTTGAGTGGTGTCTTATAAAAAGAGCAGAGCAGATAGAGATACTTACAAAGGGAAGACAGAAGCCATGTGAGGACTTGTCTACAAGCAAAGGAATGCCAAGAATTGCTGGAAGACGCTGGAAACTAGGAGAGGGACCCACACAAGGAATCAACACAGCCAAGACCCTGATTTGGACTTTTAGCCTCCAGAACTGTGAGAAAATAAATTTCCGTTTTTTAAAACCACCCACTGTGGTAGCTTTGATACAACAGCACTAGGTAACAGAGACAGAGAGTGAAGAGATGTGGAATGCAGCCTCCTTAGTCTTTAGTGCCTTTCTATTCAAGTATCCTATCCACATCAAACCTAGCTCAAGACTGGGAGGTCCCTGCCATGGAGAAACCACTTGGATACTAAAACATGTTTTAGGATCTTTCATTTAAACAATGGGGAAAACCTTCAGAAATAATGTAAGTAAAATCAGATAGCCAAGAAGGAATCTTTTACATGTAGGTTGACTTGGTGATTCAGTTCTAATGTCAAATCTATAACATTAGCTATTTATTTATTTTAAAAAAGGTGTACTGTGGGTCTTTTGCATTTGTAATCAGAAAGAACTATGTTCAAATTTGTCTCTGCTATTTACCATCAGCTCTGTAAACTTTATTGCATTGTTTGTCTACTATTTACTTTAGTTTTGGTATCTAAGAAGTGATGACAGTAATACTACCTTATAAGAATTCAATGAGCTTATGGAGATTATATATTCTTGCACACTGTTGTTGTTGTTATGTGCCATCGAGTCAGACCTGACTCACTGCGACCCCTCCTTGGGTTTCTGAGACAGTGTCACTATGGAAGTAGATTGCCCAACCTTCCTTCTGAGGAGTGGCTGGTGGGTTTGAACTGCCAGCCTTCTGATAGCATGATACAATGATGCTTGTATTAGTTATCTGTTGCTGCTATAACAAATTATCACAAACTTAAAGGCTTAGACAACACACATTTATTATCTTACTGTTCTGTATGTTAAAGTCTGACACGAGACTCACTGGGAAATGAGTTAGCAGAGCTGCATTCCCTTCTCTAAGGGTAAAGCCGTTTCCTTGTCTTTTTGTTTTTTAATGCATTTTATTGAAATATAATTTATGTAGAGTGAAATACACAAAACTAAAGTGACATGAGTCTATGCATTTTTTTCCAGTGTTTCCTCCCCTCCCTCCCCTCCCAGCCCTGACAACTAATAAAGAAAGTTCCCTTCCATATATAAACCTTTCCTTGACCCTCCACAACAATGAACTAATACTATATTTGTCCTTCTGTGATTGACTTATTTCACTCAGCATAATGTCCTCCAAGTTCACCCATATTATGTGGTGTTTTTCAGACTCTACATTATTTTTTAGTGCTGCATAGCATTCCATTACGTGTATGTACAATAGTTTGGTCATCCACTCTTCTGCTGATGGGCATGTAGGTTGTTTCCATCTTTTTGCTGTTGTAAATAGTGCTGTGATGAACATGAGCATGCATATATCTGTTCCTGTCCTGGCTCTCACCTCTCTAGGATATTTACCTAGTAATGGGATTGCTGGGTCAAATAGTATCTCCAATTCCAGCTTTCTATGGACTTGCCGTATTGCTTTCCACAGTGGTTGTATCACTTCACAGTCCCATCAGCAGTGTATGAAAGTCCCAATCTCTCCACATCTCTGCTAGCATTTGTTATTTTCTGTCTCGTTGAACTTTGCCATAAGTGCTGGGGTGGAACGGTATCTCATTGTTGTTTTGATTTGCATCTGTCTGATGGCCAGTGATTTGAGCATCTCTTCATGTATTAGCTGGCAACCTGAATATCCTCCTTGGTGAAGTGTCTATTCATGTCTTCTGCCCATTTTTCAATTGGATTGTTAATTCCTTTGGTGTTGAGGCATTAGAGTTTTCTATAAATCTTAGAGATAAGTCCCTTGCCAGATATGTAATGGTCAGCAAATATGAACTTGTTGCTGTCATTTTTGTCATGTGCTTTTTCATGGTGTCGATTTCTTCATTTCATATAATTTTCTACGCTGAACTTGTTTTGTTTATGAATCATGTTATCACTTCCTTCATTGCTATTGTTTTAGTTTGCTAAATATTTGTAATGGTCCTCTTTTTTATTTTGATATGAAGGTTATCATTTTTCTTTGAGGTTACCCTGTGCTTTATAGTTTTATTTCCAAGTTTAGAACAGTCCATTCTACCTTGTATTTTTCCTGACTTCCCTACCATCTAGAAGTTCCATAATGACACAGTTTTCTTCCTCTTTTTGGTTTGTAGTTGTCCTCGTTTGTCAATTGATGTCTCTGGTTCCTTATTTACAATCTTGTAGGCTTATTTACTTTGGATACCATAGCTGGGTTGGTTTCTGGGTTATGTCATCATGTGTGTCAATGGTCAGTTGTTGTTGGCTGTTGTTGCTTCTCTGCCCAGAGGGCTCCCTTTAGCATCTCTTGTAAAGTTAGTCTGGTTTTAACTAATTCCCTTAATTTCTGCTTATCTGGAAATGTCCTAATTTCACTATCATATTTGAGGGACAATTTTGTTGGGTACATAATTCTTGGTTGGAAATTTTTCTCTTTCAGTGTTTTATACATACCATCTCACTGTCTTCTTGCCTGCATGGTTTTTGTCAAGAAATCTGAGCTAAGTCTTATTGGTTGCCCCTTGTAGGTAACTTTTTGTTTTTCTCATGCTGCTCTCATGATTCTTTCTTTGTCTTTGGTTTTGGTAAGTTTGATGATGATGTGTCTGGGTGATTTTCTCTTGGGGTCGGTCCTTCGTTGTACTTCCTGAATGGATATATTCTCATCTTTCATCATACCAGGAAAATTCTCGTCCAACAAATCTTCAGCAATTTTCTCTGTGGTTTTATTTGTCTCTTCCTGCTCTGGAATTCCGATTACATGTAGGTTTTTCCTTTTGATGGTATCTCACATGAACCTTAGGCTTTCTTCATTTTGTTTTGATCTTTTTTCTGATTGATTCCTTTCCAAAAAAGTGTTCAGGTATTTGCCTTCATTGTCACTAATTCTGACTTTCATTAATTCAGTTCTGCTCCTTTGTTCATTCAATGTCTTATCTATTTCTGAGAATTTAGTATTAATCTTCTGGATTTCTGTGTGTAGATTTTGTATCATTTCTAATTTTTCATTTATTTTGTCATTTTGTTCTTGTATTGTCTTTGAAATTGTTCTAGGGTTTTCTCTGTGTTTTCCTTGATCTGTCTCTCAATTCGTTGAAGATACCTAAATATAATTCTTTTGAATTCCTTATCAGGGAGTTCCAATGCTGCATCTTCTGCAGGGATGTGTTTTGGGTCTGTTTCTCCCTTGTTTCTCCTGATTTATCTTGCTGCTTTGTGTGGACTGTGATGCTCTGTTGTCTCAGAGGCATTGTGATGTTTTTGTGTTTATATTTAATTGGTGATTGTATGTTGGTGTGATTTGCCCACAATTTTCATTTTCTTTGTTTTGCTTATATGTTATCTAAGCAAGAAGGGTACTGCACTCCTCTATTCACTAGTTGACAGCACTAATGCACTCACCACCCATCTCCTTTCCTGTTGTCAGCCTCTTGTATATCCCTGCCGACCTTGGCAAACAGAGCCCATTTTTAGGTTCCTGGAATCCAAATGAGAATGATAGCACTTTAAAATCTAAAATGGTAGCTACTTGTAAAGATTCAAAATGGCTGCACCCTCAGTCACTTTAAATATCCAAAATGGCCATTGCTTGTAAACATTCAAAATGGCTGTGCCCTTGGTCACTTTAAATATCCAAAATGGCTGCTGCATGTAGACAATCAAAATGGCTGGGCCCTCCAGATAGCAGAAAGTCAACAGCTCAGGTTGTCTCCCTCCTTGCTGTTTCCTTTCCTAGTCATAGGCCACCAGCACAGTTGTCCCTGAAGCTGTTGGTGACCAGGGTTGGTCTTTAGGTCAATTCTCAGGTCCCAACACTGCTTGGAAATATTCAGGCTGTTGGTCTCATCAGAGTAGTTGACAATCTGCAGCTCCCGCCATCTTTGTACTCACTGTTTTCGTTCAGGTTTTTCTGCTAGTTGGTGCCTAATCCACTTCTGCATAGTCCCTTTCAAAGCTCAGGGCTCCAGGATCATCTTCTGTATCTCTGTCAATTGATTTTTCTTTTCTTTGTTGAAGAGGGTCTGTGTCACTTGTCTGCCTATTCCTCTATCCTCCTGGAAGTCTTCCTTGTCTTTTTTAGCTTTTGGCTCACGGTCCGCTTCCTTTGTCTTCAAAGCCAGAAATATTGCATCTCTCTGAACATTCTTCCATAGTCACATCTCCCTCTGACTCTCGTTTGCCTTCTTTCAGTTTAAAATAGATTATATTGGACCCACTTGGATAATCCAGGGTAATTTCCATAATTTAAAATCAGCTAATTAGCAACCTTAATTTCATCAGCAACCTTAAATTCCTTTTGCCACTTAACCTAAGGTAGTCATGGGTTCTAGAGATTAGGATGTGGATACCTTTGAGAGACAGTGCTCATTTAAGATAACTCATTATTATTATTTAGCCACACAGAAATGAAACCATACACTATTCATTTCAATATCCTGGTGATTTGGATCTATCTTGAGCATTCCAACTTCCATTTAACCTTTTCTTTCTAGGCATGGTTATCCCTCCGACAGAACTGACTTCCAGCGATCCTCCAGCTATTGTCAACTGCTGTACAGAACTGTGAATGTTTGGGTCTAAATCCTCAGGGAAGATACTGCTACTTTCAGTCCTATACTTACTGTCATGGATCATCTTGATATTTGTAGTTCAATAAGGTTCCCCTCATGTGTTAATCTTTTCTAGAAACATTGTATTTGAACTGGGGAAAGTATTTGGGAGGTGTTCTGATCATGTATTACTATATAACAAACCACACTACAACTGAATGCACCATCCACAACCATTTATTATAGCTCACGATTTTGTGGGACAGGAATTTGGGCAGTGGTCATCTGGGTGATTCTTCTCCATGTGGCCTTGACAAAGTTCCCTCAGTAACAATTGGGCTGTAGATGGGCTGTTCTCCAGGGTTCAAGGTGGTTTAGCTCACATGTCTGGTGCCTTGACAGGGATGGCTGAAAGGCATGGCTCAGCTGGGGCTGTAGACCAGAGCACCCACCCACAGCCTTGCCAGCATGGTAGTTTAGTTAATTAATACAGGGTGTTTTCATGACCAGGTGGAAGCTGCATAGCCTTTTAAGCTGCACTGCCTGCTATGGTATACACATCACTTTGCTGTACTCTTTTGGCCTATGCAGTCACGTGCCTCCCAGAGTTTAGGAGAAAGATCAATCATAGACCACACTTCTGGATGGGAAAAATGGCAAGTTGACTCAGACTCATGGCAACCCCATGTGTGGCAGAGTAGAACTGTGCTCCATAGTTTTCAAGTGCTGATTATTCAGGGAATAGGTTGTCAGACCTTTCTTCTGAGATGCCTCTTGGTAGACTTGAACCTTCAGCCTTTCAGTTAGCAGCCAAACAAAACAAAACAAACAAAACTGTTTCTGCCACCCAGGGACTTGGAAGAATTTGAGACTATGTTGAAAAACCACCACAAAGGACATCTGGGTGTTGGGGAGTCATCAGGGATGCAGTGGGAATGTTGAGGCATCCCAGGGGTAGGCAAAAAAAGTGATTCTTAACCTTGTTTTAGAGGTTCGGGAATGGATGTTCTTTTAAATTTTAATGCAATCTAAGTACTCTTTAGTCTGAAAAAATGTCAAGTAGATGCACATGTGTGCATATATACATACTTTATATATAATTTAAAAGGTTCATAGATACCCTGAAATCCATCCATGGCTGTTCTGGTGGGAATCCCTAGAGTACAGGTAGACCTGAGAGTCTTTCTAAGAGAAGGGACACATGTATAGCTTGATACCTGGTTATTTTGGAGAATGTGTGGTTCCTGATTTTGGCTAGAGTGTGGCCCAGTTTTAGCTGCCCACCAAGGTAGAGAATATAGAAGTAGGAACAGGCTTGGGTTCCTTGTTATATGTGTGTGTATGAGGTGTGGCATATATTGATGTTGAGGGGTCTGAGGGTCATAAAGGTGGATTTATAGGGGGATAAATTAGTGGACTCTGTGTGTATTAAGTCTGGAAAATCAGAGGCCCACATTGAAGACATGGCTTGGGCCTAGTCCAGTTAATTTTATTAAACAATGAGGAAATGGGCCTAGAAGAGTCAACAAATTTCTCATTTAAGTAATGGTAGAACTGGAACATTAATGCTTGTCCTCACATTTCAAACCAAATAAAATACATTTTGTTAAATCATAGTGGACTTTAAAGGGGTTGGAGGTGACATAAAAATCTTCTGAAAGAAAGTAGCTTCAACTATAAAAAAAAAAAAAAAAAAACCTCATAGTAATTTATTTCCTGTAAAGTACTTGCAACAGTAAATGAAGTATTTCATCATCATCTTTCAGTATGAACAGTGTCTAAGTAAGAACCGATCTGATTTTAGAATTTTCTTATTTTAAAACAGTTAAATCAGAACCAATCTCAATTATACATTTTGATACAATATGGTGTAGGAAAAATATTAAATTTATGACAAACAGGAGGTGTGAAATGTGTTCTATGAATAAATTTGAAACTTGTCTGCTTGATCTAAAGACAGATTGGGACATCTATCAATAACACTAGGGAAAAGTTTTCCCTGGCCTTATAATCAAATAAAAATTTCTATTTTATTTCTCTAGGCTCTAGAGTCTGTCAGTTCTCCAGTTGTGAGGATTTTCATTTTCTTTCTGTTGAGGTGTTATCCATACTGAAGACTTTAGTCTCTGATCTTCATCAGTAAGTACTTCAAGTCATCTTCACTTTCAGTAAGCAAGGTTGTGTCATCTGCATAATACAGGTTGTTAATGAGTCTTCTCCAATCCCGATGCCATGTTTATCATAGTCAACCTTCTTGGATTATTTGCTCAGCATCCAGATTAAATAAATATGGTGAAAGGTTACAACCCTGGTACACACATTTTCTGTTTTAAAACCATCCAGTACCTACCCCCTGTTCTGTTCAGATGACAGATTCCTCATGAGCACAATTAAGTGTTCTGGAATTCCCATTCTTCACAATGTTATCTATAATTTGTTATGATCCACATAGTCAAATGCCTTTGCATGGTCAATAAAACACAGGTAAACATCTGTGGTATTTTTTACCTTCAGCCAAGATCCATCAGCAATGATATACCTCATTCCACATTCCTTTCTGAATCTGGCTTGAATTTCTGGCAGTTCCCTGTTAATATGCTGCTTCAACCATTTTTGAATTATCTTCAGAAAAATTTTACTTTTGTGTGATATTAATTATATTGTTTGATACTTTCTGCATTCTTGGATCACTTGTCTTTGGGATGGGCATAAATATGGATTGCTTCAAATTGGTTGGTCAGGTAGCTGTTTTCCAAATTTCTAGGCAAAAGTGAGTGAGGGTTACCAATGTTGCATTCATTTGTTGAAACATCTCAGTGGGTCAGTTCCTGGACCCTTGTTTTTCGCCAATTCCTTTAGTGCAGATTTGACTTCTTCTTTCAATACCATTAGGTCTTCATCATATGCTACCTCCTGAAATGGTTGAACATTGATTAATTCTTTCTTGTACTGTGACTCTGTGTATTCCTTCCATCTTCTTTTGATTCTTCCTCCACTGTTTGATATTTTACCCATAGAATCCTTCAGTATTGTAGCTCTAGGATTGAATTTTTTCTTCAATTCTTTCAGGTTATGAAATACCAAGCATGTTCTTCCCTTTTGTTTTTCTAATTCCAGGTCTTTGCACATTTCACTATAATACTTTACTTTGTCTTCTTGAACTGCCCTTTGAAATCTTCTGTTCAGCTTTTATTTAATAATTTCTTCCATTTGCTTTAGCTACTCTCCATTCACGAGCAAGTTTTAGAGTCTCTTCTGACATCCTTTTGGCCTTTTCTTCCTTTCCTGTCTTTTTAATGACCATTTGCTTTCTTCATGTATATTGTCCTTGATATTATCCCACAGCTCATCTGGTCTTTGGTCATTGACGTTCATTGAGTCAAATCTTCATTTGGTCTCTAAACTCAGGTGAGATATACTCAAGGTTGTATTTTGGCTCTTGTAAACTTGTTTTAATTCCCTTCAAATTCAACTTAAACTTGGCCTTGTTCTGACCGATGATACTGATCTTTTTCATCACTTCTTTCCACAGATGTAGTCAATTTGATTCCTATGTATTCCATTTGATGAGGTCCATGTGTACAATTGCCATTTATGGTTGTTAAAAAAGGTATTTGCAATGAATAAGTCATTGGCCTTGCAAAATTCTATCACATGGTCTCCAGCATCATTTCTATTACCAAGGCCATATTGTCCAACCATCGATCTTTCTTCTTTATTTGCAGCTTCGTATTCCAATAACAAATAATTATCAATACATCTTGATTGCATGTTTGGTCAATTTGAGACTACAGAGGTGGTAAAAATCTTCAATTTCTTTATGTTTGGCTTTATGGTTGGTATATAAATTTGAATAATAACAAGACTAGTATTAATTGGTCTTCCTTGTAGACATATGGATATTATCCCATCACTGATAGCATTGTATTTCAGGATAAATCTTGAAATGTTCTTCTTCATGATGAATACAAAGGCATTTCTTTTCAATTTGTCATTCCTGGCGTGGTAGACCCTATGTCTGTCAGATTCAGAATGGTCAATATCAGTCTATTTCAGCTTACCAATGCCTAGGATACTGATCTTTATGTGTTATGTTTCATTTTTGACAACCTCCAATTTCCTAGATTCATACTTTTTACATTCCATATTCTGACTGCTAATGGATGTTTGCAGCTATTTCTTCCCATTTTGAGTCATGCCACCTCAGCAATTGAAGGCTCTGAAACCTTTACTCCAACCACATCATTAAGGTTGACTCTGCTTTGAGGAAGATGCTCTTTCCCAGTCATATTTTAAATGCCTTCCAACTTCAGGGGCTTATTTTATTTCAGTAAATCAGACAATATTTCCCTGCTATACATAAGGTTTTTTGTGGCCAAGGTTTTCAGAAATTGACCTGGTCACATCCTTCTTCCTAGTCTGTCTTAGTCTGGAAGCTGCACTGAAACCTGTCCACCATGTGTGACCCTGCTAGTATTTGAAATGCTGGTAGCATAGCTTCCAGCATAACAGCAACACAAGTCACCACAGTATGACAAACTGACAGATGAGTGGTGGCATTTAGGATTACAATAACACCAACAATAGGATGCGACATAGTTTAAGGGAGGTTACATTTATTTACATATAAAATGTTCTTAAAGATTAACAAATCACTGAATCACAGTGATTTCTCCAAAATCACTTTTCTTAATTTTCTGAGTACTGTAAAGTAACTCATTACTTTTTTCTAATTTTTTTGGTGAATATATACATAGCCAAAGACACGCCATTTGAGCAATTTCTACATGCAGAATTCAGTAACATTGGTCATTTTTCAAGTTGTGCTACCATTCTTGGTATCCTTTGCCACATTCTTCCACCACAATTATCCTGAAATCACTGGCTCTAAACTTCTCATCCAACCTTTTGAGTTGCTACTGTCGGTTTGTCTTACATTGAATTCTTTAAAGAGCAAAAAGCTCAAAGCCAACATACTTTACTAGTTAATTTTTTTTTTTTCTTTTTTGGTTCAAGAAACTTCTGGGGATAATTTTGGTTTAAGGTTTAAAGTTTAAAGATCATCTTAGGGCAATAGTTTCAAAAACTCAACCAGTCTCCAAAACTATACAATATCTGGATTCTGTTCAGAATTTGAATATCTGTCCTACATTTCCCCCCCTTTGTTTTGGTTACCTAGTGCTGCTCTTGGTTCCCTAGCACTGTGGCAAGAGCAAGGAGTCAGCCACAGGGATCCAGGTGAGGAGAGGGAACCAGGCCATGCCCCAAAGCGGCAAGGCAGGAAAGCAGGAAAAGGACGGAAAAGGCCAAAGGGACCAGAATAGAGCAAGGAGTCAGCTGCAGGGATCCCGTTGAGGAGAGGGAACCCAGGCCACGCCCCAAAGCAGCAAGGCAGGAAAGCAGGAGAAAGGAGAGGAAAAGCTGGGGGACTGGGACAGAGTGTGGAGTTACCTGCAGGGATCCAGGTGAGGAGAGGGAACCAGACCATGCTCCAAAGCGGCAAGGCAGGAAAGCGAGGAAAGGACAGAAAAGGCAAGAGGGACCAGGACAGAAAGAGGAGTCAGCCACAGGGATACAGGTGAGGAGAGGGAACACAGGCCATGCCCCACAAGCGGCAAGGTGGGAAAATGGGAGAAAGGAGAGGAAAGGCCAGGGGGACCAGGACAGAGTAAGGAGTCAGCTGCAGGGATTCAGGTAAGGGTGGTTGGAGAGGTTTCCAAGAGCCAAGGGAGACAAACTTGTCTGTCAGTTTGTCCTACTGTGATGATGTGTTGTTGTGAGTCTTCAGGATGTGCCACTGGTGTTTTGAACCCAGCAGGGTGCACATGGTGCACAGGTATCAGCCTGCCTTGCAGACTGAGACAGACTAGGAAGAAAGAAGAGGCCATCCACCTCTCAAAGAATTGGTCAGGGAGAACCTTATGAATAGCAAAGAAACACTGTCTGATACATTACTGTGCAACTTTATGAATAGTCCAGAAACATTGTCCAATACAGAGGAAGAGGATGGGTCACTTAGGTTAGAAGGCTCTCAAAATAGGACTGGGAAAGAACTGCATCATCAGAGTAAAGCCAGCCTTACTCATATGGCTGAGGTAAAGCTTTCGAGACCTCCATTTGCTGATGTGGCACCACTCAAATTGAGGAGAAAGAGCAGCAAACATCCATTAATCATCAGAACATGGAATGAATGAAGTATGAATCTAGGAAAATTGGAAGTTGTCAAAAATGAAATGGAACACATAAAGATTGATATCCTAGGCATTAGTGAGCTGAAATGGACTGGTTTTGGTTATTTTGAATCAGACAACCATATGAAATATTATGGCGGGAATGACAGTTTGAAGAGGCATGACATGGCATTCAACATCACAAAGGATGTTTCAAGATCTGTCCTGAAGTACAATGCTGTCGGTGATAGGATAATATCCATATGCCTACAAGGAAGACCCATTAATATGACTATCAGTCAAATTTATGTACCAACCACCAAAGCCAAAGATGAGGAAATTGAAGATTTTTATCAACTTTTGCAGTCTGAAATTGACTGAACATGCAATCCGGATGTGTTAATTATCACTGGTGACTGGAATGCAAAAGTTGGAAACAAGGAAGAATCACTGGTAGTTGGAAAATTTGGCCTTGGTGACAGAGATAATGCTGGAACTCGTATGGTAGAATTTTGCAAGACCAATGACATATTCATTGCAAACACCTTTTTTCAACAACACAAACGGTGGCTGTACACATGGACTTCACCAGATGGAACACACAGGAATCAGATTGACTACATCTGTGGCAAGGGGGAATAGAAAAGCTCAATATCTTCAGC
>NW_006921793.1:5984932-5994236 GCF_000298275.1 Orycteropus afer afer
CTGAACCGAAGATTTCAAAGAGCAGCTTGAGAAGACAAAGCCAATTACTATAATGAAATGTGCAAAGACCTGGAGTTAGAAAACCAAAGGGAAGAACATGCTCGACATTTCTCAAGCTGAAAGAACTGAGGAAAAAATTTAAGACTTGAGTTACAATATTGAAAGATTCTAAGGGCAAAATATTGAGTGACGCAAGACACATCAAAAGAAGATGGAAGAAATACACAGTCACTGTACCAAAAAGAACTGGTCAATAATAATAATAATATCACATGCAAGTAAGATCTTACTGGAGATAATTCAAAAACAGGCATATCAAGCTCAATTGGCATAACATACTACACAAAATCATTGTTCTACAACCTACTTTGGTGGGTAGCAACTAGGGTCTTAAAAGCTTGCAAGATGCAACAACTGGTCTCTCCTTTTCCAGAGCAAAGAAGAATGAAGAAAATAATAAATGCATGGAAACAATTAGTCCAAGGGGCTAACGGACTGTGCAAATCTCAGCCTATATGACCATGAGACCAGAAGAACTAGATGGTGCCTGGTTACTGCTATCAACCATTCAAAAAGGGATCAATCAGTGCAGGGTATCCTAGATAGAGTGGCAGAGCAATGTGGAACAAAACTCAAAATAATAATAAAAAAAAAGAGGCCAGATTTGCTGGTCTGATAAAGCCTGGTGAGATCCTCCAAGACTATTGCCCCTGGTTAACCTTCAGGCCTGGAATTGCACTCACTCCTGTGACTTCTAGCCAAACAATTGACAGGGATATAGGGTGAATATTTATACCAGGTAGATACATTCCTTAGAATAATCTATCATGGGAGGACAGAAGGGTGTATTTGCATGGGGAGTCAGGAATTCATAGGAAAGAAGGACACAGGGAAGAGGTAACTACAGGGAGATAGTGGGAAGAGTTGTTATATTGTGAGGATTGCAGTCAATGTCATGAAACGAAATGTGTATGAACTGCTACATGGAAAATAAATTTGCTCTGTAAACTTTTACCCAAATTGCAATAAAAATTTAAAAATAAAGTAAAAAATGCTTTATAGTTTTACCAACTGAAAAAAAAAAAAAAAAGAAAGAAATAGAAGCCTATTATGTGCCAGGTATAGGGCTGGCATACCTGTGGGTATGCCTCTCTAGTTTTATAGAGATACTGCCTTGGAAACCCAAGGAGGGGTCGCTATGAGTCAGAACTGACTTGACAGCAGTGAGTTTAGTCATCTATTAAGCTCCAGTAAGGAGTGGGTCAGTCTGAAGGAAAAATCTCTTCTAGCTTGCTGGTAGGAAAGTGAGCCTCAAGTCTGTCTATTTTTTTTTTTTTTTTTTTACTGTCATAGTCTCTAGCTAGTACTTTGACACAGCAGATTCTCAATAACAATTTGTTAAATGAATTAATGATTGAATACCAAGTAGTTGAAATCAGTATAGTCTTTTAGAGAACACTTTGGAAAAACAGCTGTTTTGGTTACCTCTAGTGCTGCTCTAACAGAAAATACTACAGGTGAAATGGCTTTAACAAACAAGAGTTTATTCTTACAATTTTTGGAGGCTGGACATCTGAGTTAAAAGCACCAGGTTCTAGGGGTTGGGTGAAAGCCCCTTGACCTTGGGCTTCAGCTCTACCTTTTGCTCCTGGCCCACTGGTTAAGTAAGCTTTGATGCATTGACTTGTTGGGATATAAAATGCACAAAATAAAATTATTTGTGATGCACAAATAATATCATGGAGGCTTTTCTTCACTCAGGCAGCTGCTGGCTGCTGAGGCTGATAAACCCAAGGTCAACAAGTAACAAGGCACAGTTCCAATATTACCAAACCACATGGCAAGCTATTGATTCAAGTCCAGTAAAAGTCTCAATCGGCAGACAACATGGCAGGCTGCAGAACAATGACTCAGCTACCCACAGGGTCCAAGTATGCCATAAGCTGGATACCTTTCTCAAAGTTGCTTCTTACATACTGGAAGCAGACCACATCCCCAAAGAAGCTGCTCAGCTGCTCCAGTAGATTCTACCATGGACTTGATTACCAATCTCACCATCGGAATAACTACATCCAGCTGCTCAGCCACTCAAAACTGGGCCCAGCCAGTTGACACACAACCTTAATTACCATGATAGCTTAGAAATGTTGATACTCTGACTCACTGATTGAATTTATAGGATCATAATGAATTCCTCTTTAATGTACAAAGATGTTCACTGCAGTTCTAATCATAATAGTGGAAATTGTAAATAACCTAAATGGTCAGTATTAGAAAACTGGTTAAGTAAGCTTTGATACATGGACTTGTTGGGATATAAAATGCACACAATAAAATTATTTGTGATGCATATCTAATATCATGGAAAATTCTTAAGAAATAGTATTAAGCCAAAAATGTGTTATTTTCACATGATGGGAATATGTAAAATTCCTTGGGAAAATAAAAATTTATGCATAGATAAAGGATAGAACATATACCAGAATGTTAATGATATAAGTATACATGATTTTCTCCCTGTGTTATTTTCCTCTCTTTTATTTTTCCTTCAAAATTGTATACAATCTTCCTTTTCCTTCCATATTTGTTAAAAATTGTACAACTGACTTTATATAAATGAGAAACACGACCACCAAACTAGGTTGAAAAGTTTTGTCTACTACAGTGGCAGCAGTCTTTTCAGTCCTAAATGTCTTCAGCAGTGGAAAGGAATGCTAAGAAAAGGGAGGTAAAAGGGAAAAGGAAATGAGAGTGGAAGAGGAAGAAAAGTAAAAAATAGGAGTACATAGGATAGTGGTGGGACAGGGTGCCCTTGCTTTCTAACCCTGAGGATGAACTAGCAACCCCTCCTTGGGTTTTCCAGAGGGTATCTCTATGGAAGTAGATTGCACAACCTTCCTTCTGAGTAGTGGCTGTTGGGTTTGAACTGCCAGGCTTCTGGTTAGCAGTCAAATGCCTTTGGCACTATGCCACCAGAGCTACATGGAAAAGATTACACTGACTCAGTGAAATTCCAGAACATTGTCAGTTGCATTTCCCTTTTGGTAGAGTGCAGTTGAACTGACAAGAGCTTAATCAGTCATGACCAAAGGGACACCCCTGGGTGGTGCAAATAGTTAGCAAGTGGGGTGGTTATGTTTTTGTGTCAACTTGGCTGGGCCTGGTTGAGTGGCTGGACAGCTGGTGGTAGTTATTCCCCATGATAAGACTGCCAATCAACTCCATGGTGGGATCTATCACAAACAGCTGAGTAGCTGCTTTGGGTATGTGGTCTGCTTCCTGTATATAAGAAGCAGCTTTGGAAATGGTCTCTAAGTTATGGCATGTGTGGACCCTGCATGTAGCTGTGTCATTGTTCAGCAGCCTGCCATGCTATGTTGACCTTGGGACTTAAAATGGACTTAACTGAATGTAGCTGTTCAAGTCCACTAAGAGGTTCCTTGGAAGACAGGCCTGGTGATCTACTTCTGAAAAATCAGGCATTGAAAATCCTATGGAGCACAAGTCTATTCTGACACATGAGGTCACCAGGTGCTGGTCCCAACTTGACAGGATTTGTTCTTTTTTTCTTAATGGGATTATACCCGCAAGAAGGTAACATTCCCTCTTTCCCTGCCAACTCGTCAATAGAAGATAGATAAATCATTTCTCGATGTCCTGTGCATTCTGGGTTTTGCAAATAAAAATATCACATGGTATCGGTTATGGAATTTGAGAGACCATGGTGAGTTTAGGGATAACTTTAATCCAAACCACTCAATTCACAGAAAAGAAATTTTGAGAACTGGGGAAGTAAAATACTGTCCAAGGCAAAAGAATGTTAGCAAATCTGCATAGATATTCCTCGCACAGTCTTGGAAAACTGGTCTTTGTTGTGCTCGCTTCCTAGAAGACTGCTTATCACCTGGAGAGTGTTTCCTCTGGAGGACTCAAAATTTGTACTAACACCTGACAGTGTCAGTATAAACTGAGGGAAGGAGCAATCCAGAGAGGGTTAGGGGCTTCTCTCTTTCACACCTTTCCTAGGGAGTAAATGTTTCTCACTTTAGTATAATAATAGCTAATGTTTGTGGGAGCTCTGGTAGCATAGTGCCAAAGGCACTTGACTGCTAACCAAAAGGCTGGCAGTTTGAACCCACCAGCTACTCTTCGAAAGGAAGGTTGGGCAATCTACTTCCGTAGTGATACTGCCTCAAAAACCCAAGGAGGCCTCACTATGAGTTGGGTGTGACTCGACAGCATATAACAACGTTTGTAGAGAATTCACCAAGTGCCAGGCCTATTTTAAATATTCTTACATTATTAACTTAAGGAGCTCTGGTGGTGTAGTGGTTAAAAGCATTCCTGCTAACCAAAGTTTCAGTGGTTCAAACCCACTAGCTGCTGTGAAGAAGAAACATGAGGAGGTCTGCTTCCATAAAGATTTACAGCCTTGGAAACCCAACAGAGACCACTATGAGTCAGAATCAATGGCAGTGAGTTTGGTTTTTCACATCAATTTATTTAATCTATCAACATTCTTATGATATAGGAACAGTTATTATTACCCTTACTTTTGCAAATGAGGAAACCAAGGCACAGAGAGGTAAAGAAGTTAAACTGTGAAAGTCACGCTACTAACAAATGTCAGGATTTGAACTTACAGAGTTGGCTTCAGAGTCTATACCCATAATGTTTATTCATTTAAGGGAGAGAGAGAAGGAAAAAGACACATGGAGAGAAAGAGAAGGGGAGATATAGACAGAGAGGGAGAGAGATGACGGAGAAAGAAGAGGAAAGGGGGGCAGGAAGGAAGGAGGAAAGGGGAAATTGAAGCTTCTTAGAGATTTGTACACCGGTGAATACTTGCCTTTTCACAGAAATGAAGTGAGCTAGAGAGAATTTCTCTAATTTCTTTGCGGCAAACAAATATTTGCAGAAAAAATACCTCGATGACATTCTACTCACTATAACTCCTGGATGTCAAAAAATCTTAGGAAAATGTTAGGATGTCATCCAGATTAGGAACATTAATCCTTCAGTCTGGAACCTGTGGCTACTTTGGGTCTTGCTGGTGGGTTTCCAGCCTTCTCCTGCTACCCATTTTGGAGACCAGGCTGATTGAAGAGTGGGAGTGAGTAAAAGAATGGTGAGGGAGACAGAAGCCTTATTATTTATTGAATCTATGGTAATTTTTGTTTCTTAGCCAAAGAAGTTTATTTTAAAATTTCATGATGAATGAACAATTCTGATTATAGAATTATGTTGGGTAAAATTTATTTTTAACTTTGTTATTTTCTATTATAAATTTGATCTGGTTTCTGAAAAGTAATAGGGACACACAGCATTAAAAATAAGAGCTGAAAAAGTTAAAAAAAAGAAAGAAAAGATACACATTCAATGAACTATGTGCTATGCTTTTTTTTAATAACAGCAACATGTTAAAAAAATTAGCATAGTGGTGGTGCTTATGAAAATACCTTCTTGGGGGAGCCTTGGTGGGCAAATGGGTGTAGAAAGCCTGTGTCTTTTGCATAAAAATACAGCATTTGTTTTACCAACATGGTAGTGACAAAGATTTGACTGCTTTTTGGAATTAGCTGATTTCTGAATGAACTAGTCATATTCATTCATAAATCTATGGTCTGATATTATCCCCAACTTGCCCAATTTTTGTGACTCTAAACTCCATAGATTAATGCTCTAAGTGTATTGTCTAGCATTTAAAATCTAGACAGTTTTGTGGGAAAACTGATAGGATTTTTCAAACAACTGGCCTTTGCTTACATTGCTTTCCCCTAAGTTTGAACTAGGTATAGTCTCTTTTTTGCCCAATGCACCCTTGGTATTTTTGTTTATTTGCTGACCTTTCCTCCATCTTCTTTGTCATTAAAATCTCAGATGTTTCATTCATATTCCAGTGAATATGAATTCACAGGAGTATTTGAATATTGACAAGAATTATAGCCTTATTCTAAAGGGATAGAAAGTTTGTAGAAGTAAAATATGTAACAAAATAGCATAAATATGAAATGATACTATTTTGGGTTCTTGCAGTTCTGGTAAAGTGGTATAATATTATTTGAAGGGAGATGGTGATAAGTTAAAATACATAGTGTAAACTGTAAGGGGATCACTAAACCAAAAACCAAATTTACTGCAGTTAAGTAGGTCCCAACCCATAGTGACCCCTCCTTAGTTTTCCGAGGCAGTATCTCTAGGGAAGTAGATTGTCCAGTCTTCCTTCTGAGGAGTGGCTGGTGGGTTTGAACCACCAGCCTTCTGGTTAGCAGTCAAATGCCTCAGACACTATGCTACCAGAGGTCCTAAGAAAACAAAATGAAGATGTCTTAGTTTCTTTGAGCTGCTATAACAGAAATATCACAAGTGGGTGGCTTTAGCAAACAGAAATTTATTTTCTCATAGCTCAGGAGGCTAGAAGTCCAAATTCAGGGAACCAGCTAGGGGAAGGCTCTCTTTGTCCACTTTGGGGGAAAATCCTTGTCTGAGCTTCTCTAGTGTTCTTTTTGGCATTTCTTGAAGATCTCCATGTAGCACCTCTCTTTCCCCCATTTTGCTAACTTACGTCTGTGCCTAATATGCTCTTTTTAGATCTCAAAAGTGGTTGGGTTTAAGACAGACCCTACATTGATATGATCTTACTAAAATAACACATAAAACTCTGTTGCCACTTGGGATAACATCCATAGTTATAATTATAACATCCATAGTTATAATTTTTGGGGAACATAATTCAATTCATAACAAATATATAGCTAATAAAAGATAAAATAAAACCACAAAAACTTAATCCAAAAAAAGGAAGTCAGGTAGGAAGAAAGAAAGGAAGAAAAGGAGGGAGCAAAGAACAGATACAACAAATACAAAACAGATAGCAAAATGGTAGATTTAAATCTAACCACATCAATAATTACATTACATGTAAATGATCCACACACCCAAATTAAAAGGCAGAGATTGTCAAAATGGTTAAAACAACAATAACAAAACCATGATGTAACTGTGTGCTACCTATGAAACTAACAGTTTAGAAGTAAAAGGATGGAAAAAGATGTGACATGCTACCATTAATAAAGAGAAAGCTTAAGTGATTATGTTAATATCAAATAAAAATGTTTTCAGAGTTAGGAATATTAACATGGAAGAAATAGAATAAGTAGAAAGAAAATTAGTAAAGAAATAGAATACTTGAAAAACATACCAATTAACATTATATAACACTATACTCAACAACCAGAGAACATGCTTTCTTTTTTTGTGTGTGCACAAAATATTTAAATAGATAGACCACATTCTGGGCTATAAAACAAATTTTAACAAATTAAAAAAAAATGAATTTGTACAATATGTGTTCTCAGATCATAATGGAATTAAACTAGAAATTGATAACAGAAATATATCTTGAAACTCCAATATTTGTATACAAAACTCACACTTTAGAATACCCAATGAATGAAAAAAGATGTCACAACTCAAATTAGAAAATATTATTAACTTAATGGAAATAAAAACATGATAGATCATTACTTGTAGGATGTAACTAAACTATTACCTACAGGAAAATTTATAGCACTAAACAGATTAGAAAATTAGAAAGATCTATAATCAGTGCTCTAAGTCTCCACATTAAAAAGAAAGGAGAGCGAAAATGAAATGCAAAGCAAGCAGAGGACACAGTAAAAGTAAGAGCAGAAATGAATTGATAAAGATAAACAAATAGTTAAAAAAAATGAAATAGAAAGGTGGTTCTTTGAGATTAATAAATTCAAACTTCTAGTCATAATAATGGGAGCTCTGGTAGCATAGTGGCTAAGGCACTTGACTGCTAACTAGAAGGCTTGTGGTTCAAACCCACCAGCCACTCCTTGGAAGGAAGATGGGGCAATCTACTTCTGTAGTGATACTGCCTCGGAAACCCAAGGAGGGGTCATTATGAGTTGGGTCTGACTTGACAGCACATAACAACAACAGTCTTCAAAGAGACATCTTTGTTCTCAGCACTTTAAAGAGGTCTTTTGCAGCAGATTTGCCCAATGCTATATGTCAAGGAGCTCTGGTGGCATAATGCCTAAGGCATTTGACTGCTAACCAGAAGGCTGGTGGTTCTAACCCACTAGCCACTCCTCGGAAGGCAGACTGGGCAAGCTACTTCTGTAGTACTACCTTGGAAACCCAAGGAGGGTTCGCTATGAGTCGGATCCACCTTGATGGCAGTAGGTTAGGTTTTAGGATACATCGTCTGATATCTTGACTGCTGCTTCCATAGGTGTTGATTGTGGATCCAAGTAATGTGAAATCTTTGACAACTTCAATATTTTCTCCATTTATTGTGATGCTGCTTATTGGTCCAGTTGTGTGGATTTTTGTTTTCTTTGTGTTGAGGTGTAATCCATACTGCAGATGGTAGTCTTAAATCTTCATCAATAAGTTTTTCAAGTCATCTTCACTTTCAGCAAGCAAGGTTGGGTCAGCTGCATATCACAGGTTGTTAATGAGTCTTCCCTCAATTCTGATGCCACATTCTTTTTCATATAGTTCAGATTCTTGGATTATTTCTCAGTATAGAGATCAAATAAGTATGGTGAAAGGATACAACCCTGACAGACACCCTTCCTGATTTTAAACCATGCAGTATCCCTTTGTTCTATTCAAACAACATCCTCCTGGTCTATATATAGGTTCCTCATGAGCACAATTAAGTGTTCTGGAATTCCCATTCTTCTCAATGTTATCCATATTTTGTTATGACCCACACAGTCAAATGCCTTTGCATAGTCAATAAAACATAAGTAAACATCTTTCTGGTATTCTTTGCTTTCAGTCAAGATGCATTTGACATCAGCAATGATATCCCTCATTCCATGTCCTCTTCTGAAACCAGCTTGCATTTCTAGAAGTTCCTTGTCAATATACTGCTGCAACTGCTTTTTGAATTACCTTTAGCAACATTTTACTTGCATATGATATTAATGATGTTGTTCTATAGTTTCCACATTTTGAAGGATCACCTTTCTTTGGAATGGGTACAAATATGGATGGATCTCCAACAGTCCATTGGCCACGTAGCTGTTTTCCAAATTTCTTGGCATAAATAAGTAAGTGCCTCCAGTGCAGTATCCATTTGTTGAAACATCTCAATGAGTATTCTATTAATTCCTGGAAACTTGTTTTTTGCCAGTTCCTTCAGTGAAGCTTTGATGTCTTTATTTGGATTGGTAGAGACAAGTATTGATTTGGGTGAAGGGAAAGGCAATATACAAAAGGAAAGAAAAGAAAAGGAAAAAAAAAATTTTTTTTTTTTTTT
>NW_006921793.1:6019761-6026467 GCF_000298275.1 Orycteropus afer afer
GCAAATTCTTCTGCTAGTTGGGGTTTAGTCCAAATCTGCATCCTTTCCTTCAAGGCTCAGGGGTCCAAGATTATCTTCTGTGTCTGTATTTATTGGTTTCCCTTTTCTTTGTTGAAGAGGGTCTGTGCAATCCTTCTGCCTAGTCCGCCATCTTGCCCCGCCTCCGAGTAAAGATGTTTTAATATCATTTTGACTGAAAGAAGCCAGATGCAAAAGTGTACATACTCTATGACTTCAAAGTTTGAACTAACCTACAGAGTTGGAAGTGAGAATATTTAGTTAACCTTTGTGTGTGGGAGAGGGTATACAAGAGGACTTTTAGGTTCTGTAATGTTGATTTCTTGATCTGAATGCTGGATATTTTGGTGTATTCACTTTCTGAAAAGGTTTCATGCTGTTTTGAATAGTCCATTTTTCAAGATGTAGGTTCTACTTTAATAAAAAGTTTAAAAAACTACTTTTATATTACAACAAAGACATGAGGAAAATGCCACAAAATTAATATTATAGAAAAAAAGAAACAAGGCTTAAAATAAAATATATCCAATCATTTTGATTTTTTTCATTATGAAGAAGATACACTTTTTACCTTGGTATGAATTGAGTTCAGTAAACCAATAAAGGAAATTGACTTTAGTGATAAGTATGATGAAGAAGAATGAACAATCAGAAAAGGGGAAGAAGCTCTGACGGCTTGATAATGGTCTCTAAAAGCATTGCTTTTTTTTTTTGAGCCAAGTGATCAGCACTTATAAAGTGGATTCAAAAGAAGCAGTTATAAAATCTTCACATTGAGGGAGATTTCAGCTAAAGATGACAAGGCAGTGTCTGTGCATTCACATGGCAGTGGCATTGAAGATGAAATTAGACCTTTTAAAGAGAGTTCCACTGAGTGGCAGGAGAAAGGTGACCTTCTCTGAAGTGCAAGTTTTCCTCTTCATGGGATGATGTTATTTATCCATCTGGTGGGTTTTGGAGCAGGTTTGGTGAGTTCTAAAGGTACCAGATAAGAGCTGCTTGGAGTACTTCTGGAAAGAGTCCAGTGACAGAACAAAGCCTAGGAATGACTTCTATTTCCTGTTGGGTTAAAGTATCATTTGTAGCCGGATTTCATGGATAAATGATTGCCCCTCTCTCTGGGCTTTTGGGACCATTGTTGGAAGATTGTGCTTTCTATACACTTAAAATATTTCTCTAAACTATTCATCTTTGTTCCTAACCCTCCTGACTAATACTTAATTTCTTCTTATTCAAGTATAACTGCTCTTTACCTCTCCCAACAGACCTATTGTCTCTTAAGGCTAGGCATTGGGCTGCAGCGGAGTTCAGACATGGCTAGAATCAGTTAGTCAAGGTCAAGCTTTGGGAATAGGGTAGTGAGCTAGATATGATTAAGTACCAGGAAGGCAGTACTCAAGATGAGGTAGGGTTATGAAGCCAGGTAGGTCAGTCTGGGGCAGATGTAGGGGCACAGAGTACATTTTCATTTCCATTAGGCATAAAACAAGACAGTAGGAATCAGGTGGGCAGTCAGGAGCCAGGAGCAACTAATACTGAATATTCATGTAGGAGGTCAGGCACCAGCTATGAAAGACAGACAATTGATGTAACTTCTCCCTGTTAGATATTTTAAAACTTTAAATATTTTAAGTATGACTAAATGTTGTTGTTGTTGTTGTTGTTATGTGCTGTCGAGTCAGCCCTGACTAAGTGTAGTGCTGCATTATTAGGCTTTTGATGTGTACCAAACAAGCACACAATTTCAGGGGCATATGCCAATAACCATTTTTTTTTTCTTGCTCATACCAGGCAGTTCTCGGAAGGAAGATCCAGCAATCTACTCCCATAGAGATACTGCCTTGGAAACCCAAGGAGGGGTCGCTATGAGTCCAGACTGACTCAATGGCAGTGAGTTTTTGTTTTTTTTTTTAATCTTGTTCTTAGACTGGAGTATCAGTGGCTACTGGGCATTTGCTTTTCTTATAAAGAGGTTTAGAAGTACAATAGGACCAAGCCAATCTGTGCAAACACATTTGAAACCTTGGCTTATGCCATGTCTACTAATATTCTAATACTAATACAATATTTTGGCCATGTCTTGGCCAAAGCAAGTCACATGGCCAAGCCCAAAGCCAATGGATAAGGAAGTGTATTTCCCCCAATTTGCCCTATGACAAGTATAATTTTGTTATAAGAGAGTGAAAAATTGGGATCAATAATTCAGTTCACTTTAGGTTTTAGTCTAGGTGCCAAAGTTGTATATATGAATAAAACAGTTTTTGCTTTCAAGATATTGGTAGTCTGTACTCCGTAGGGGGTACAGACATGTTATTGAAGGCAAAGAAGCATTAATCTCTACCTATTGCTTTGCTTCTTCAATCACCAAAACCAAACTCACTGCCATCGAGTAGATTCCTACTCATAGCGACCCCTTCTGGGTTTCGAAGGCAGTAAATCTTTACGAAAGTAGATTTCCTGGTCTTCCTTCTGCAGAATGGCTGGTGGGTTTGAACTACAAACCTTTTGGTTAGCAGTCAAATGCCTTAGGCACTGTGCCACCAGAGCTCCTTGCTCTGCTTGCTACTCTCTCCTATATCTTCCCCTCTTCAGTGTATAACAATTCACTCACTCTATCCCAAGGATCTTCTGGAAGTTCTAAGAATTTGTACTATGTAGCAATTGGCTTTTTCTTTTTTTCATTCATTCAACGATTATTACTTGAATGCTTTCTGCTATGGATTGAATTGTGCATCCAAATAGATAGGTTGAAGTCCTAACCCTTATACCTGTGAATGTGACTCTGTTTGGAAATAAGATTTTTGTTGTGTTAAGGAGGTCATGCCAGAGCGCGGTGGGTCCTAAACCCAATCCCTTCTGAGTAGGGTCATATAAAAAGGGAAAATAGACAGAGACACACAGAGAGAAGACAGACACCATATGTTGATGGAGGCAGATACGTCTGCAAGCCCAGGAATGCCAAGGATTGATGACAGCTACTAGAAGCTGAAAGAGACAAAGAAAGACCTTCCTCTACAGCTGATGCCAGGATTTGGACTTCTAGTCTTCTGAGCTGTGAGATAATAAATTTCTGCTCTTTAAAATCCATCTACTTATATTTTGTTATAGCAGCCTGAGCAAAATAAGACTTTTATTAAATGCTGGTCATGTTCCAAGTTCTAGGATTACATCAGTAAATCAAACAGCAAATATTCCTACTCTTGTGGGGCTTAAATTCTAACAGGGAAAGACAGACAATGAAGAGTAGACAATAATATAATAAGTTGATTATATGATGTGTTAGAAGGTGCAAAGGGCTGTGGAAAAGAAAAAGGTAGGATAGAGTAAGGAGTTGGGGGAGTTTTGGGATGTTGTAATTTTAAGTATGGAGCTCTGGTGGTGTAGTGCCTAAGGCATTTGACTGCTAACCAGAAGGCTGGCAATTCAAACCCAACAGCCACTCCTTGGACGGCAGATTGGGCAATCTACTTCTGTAGAGATAACACCTCAGAAATCCAAGGATGTATCCCTATGAGTTGGATCTGACTTGACAGCAGTGAGGTTTTTTTTTTTTTTTTTTTGGTAACTTTAAGTGAGGGAGCTCTGGTAGTGTATTGCCTAAGGCACTTGACTGCTAACCAGAAGGCTGGAGGTTCAAACCCACCAGCCACTCCTGGGTAGGAAGATGGGGCAATCTGCTTCTGTAGTGATACTGCCTTGGAAACCCAAGGAGGGGTCGCTATGAGTCGGCTCCGACTCTATGGCACATAACAACAACAACAACTTTAAGTGAAGGTATCATTTAAATGAGGTTTCATCTGGAAGGTGAGATTTGAGAAGAGTGGAAGCTAGTGGGAGTTAACCATGAGGATACCTGAGGGAAGAGTGTTTTAGACTAAGGAAATGGCTAGTGCAATGGCCCTGAGGTGGAGGCACTGAGATATGTTTAAGGAACAGTGAAGACGCCAGTGTGGTTAGAACCAAGTGAGGGAAGGTGAGAAATATTCTTGAAAACTCAAATATTAGTTTCCACTAAAACTAGCAATAGAAGAGTGTTAAGACTGTACCCTGCCAAAGAGAGAAAACTTGCAAGACCTAGAAAAACAAGTAAATCCCATTGATTTTTGGCTCTCATTGGTTTCACTGTATGTTAAATACTCTGCAGTTGAAGACTGTTTTCCTAGGGAAAGAGAGGAAGGTGGGCAGGTGCTAGAGATGGAAGTCTAACCATTCAGGAAAAAGGAAAGGAGATGCCACAATGTAAAATGAAGAGACAGAGATTCACTGTCATATTCTGAAAGCAATAATAACACACTGCTCAGAAAACGGCTTAGTGAAAAATTTAATTTTGTCTACTGAATCATCAACTCCACCAGATGGGGCTCTAATATTCTTTTGGTTTAGTGACTGAAAATCCATACCTCTACTTTTTATCTTCAGAGAATGAAAATACATCTTCCATATTAACCTCCAGGAGAATTTGCCTAGACAAGATTATGCCTCTATTAGAGAGCATTATCATTGTTTATTATCTTTTAATACCACGAGGTGATTTATATAGAAACTGGCCAATTGGCTGAAAATTGAGGCATGCAAACAGTTGAGCTAAATCAATTAAAGTAGTTCTGAGATAAATCCTTTTGCTAGTTCCCATTTAAGGGAACAAAACATATTTACAAAAATGTATGCATATCACTGCAGTGCTATTATGTCTTTAGATTTACTGACATAGTTTAAAATGTAATTTTTTTAAAAATTACATTAAATCATTGTGAAATTTATCATAGTTGCACTATATTCAGTCCAATCTAGCTATTTTGATAGGTTATGCTTCAAGTACAGCCAGTCGCTAGGTTCTGAACAAATCTGTTCCTAAGTGTGTCTTTTAGTTGAATTTGTAGGTAAGTTGGAACAGGTGCATAAGGTTCTTATTTGCCTTACTTTAATGCAAGAAAGGCTAGCTGCCTTTTCAATGATTTAAAAGGCACATGTGCAACAAGTGATGGTGATTGTGATCAAGACTATTTTGTGAGTAGGGATTGAGTCAATCATTTCAAAATGAGAGCAAATTTACATCAGTAAGTGAGATGTTTGTAACCCGGCGACTTACTGTACTGTTTTGAAAATTAAAAAAATTTCAGGGAAGATCTGTAGACTCTCCAAGGAAAATATTTTGCTTCTATTTTTTCTGAAGTTTGGATCAGAAAACCTGAACCTTTTCTTGGGCTCCTTTCTCCATGACTCATTCCTTGTTGTGAGGTTCAATCTGCAAAGAATGCTAAGTTAGGAAGAAGGGTCTGAATTTTGATTTAGAAAGAAGTGGAACTAAATAACAGATTTGAGGTGGAGCTGGATTAGAAAGACACTGTCATCCAGTGGAAGAGTCCTGGGTTATGACCAGGAGTGATGGTTCAATGCCCTAGGTCAGCTAGTTGTGAAACAACAATGGTAATTGCTAACATTCAGCAAATGTTCTAATACCAAAAAACAAAAACAAAAACAAAAACAAAAACTCAGTGTTGTCAAGTCGGATCCAACTCATAGCGACCCCTCCTTGGGTTTCTGGGGTGGTATCACTATGGAAATGGATTGCCCAACCTTACTTCCCAGGAGTGGCTGGTGGTATGAACCTCCAGCCTTCTGGGTAGCTGTCAAATGCCTTAGGCACTATGCCACCAGAGTGTTCTAATATAGTAACTCATTTCATCCTCACATCAACCTCATGGGCCTGGCTGAGGCTCCCTTTGGCTCAATGCTCAGGGACAAGTCTCCAGAGAATATGGCAACTCAGAGTTTCACAGCCAACATTCACAGTAGGTGGGAGACTAGTGGATAGCCCATCTTTCTTTGTACCCAAGGTCACCTCTTTGCACAGTTCATCATGCAGTAGCATGTGACTGATGCCTCCTGTGGTTGAGCAATGCCATAACTCTGTCCATACCAATCTTTCTAAATAGGGAAAGTGATTTAGAATTTAAAAACTAGCAAACGTGGAGATTTTGGGTAAGATGGAGTAATAGGCAGACAAATGACACAGACCTTCTAAAACAAAGAAAAGAAAAACCAATTGACAGAGATACAGAAGATAATCCTGGAACCCTGAGCTTTGAAAGGAACTAACTATAAAGAAGTGGATTAGGCACCAACTAGTGGAAAAACCTGAATGAAAACAGTGAGTACAGAGATGATCAGAGCTGCGGACTGTCAGCTACTCTGATGAGACCAACAGCCTGAATATTTCCAAGTGGTGTTGGGACCTGAGAATTGACCTAAAGATCAGTCCTAGTCACCAAGGGCTGCAGGGCCAATTGTTCTGGTGGCCTATGACTAAGAAGGGAAACAGCAAAGAGGGAGACAACCTGAGGTGTGGACTTTCTGCTGTCTGGAGGGCACAGTCATTTTGATTGTTTATATGTGGCAGCCATTTTGGATATTTAAAGTGACTGAGAATGCAGCCATTTTGAATGTTTACAAGTGGTGGCCATTTTGGATGTTTAAAGTGACCGAGTGCGCAGCCATTTTGAATGTTTACAAGTGGCAACTATTTAGGATTTTAAAGTGATAGCATTCTCATGCAGATTCCAGGGACCTAAGAATAGGTTCTGTTTGCCAGGGTTGGCAAGGACATACAAGAGGCTGACAAAGGAAAGGAGACAGGTGGTGAGTGTACAAGTGCTGTCAACTAGTGAATAGAGGAGCACAGCACAGT
>NW_006921793.1:6028237-6031392 GCF_000298275.1 Orycteropus afer afer
GCAGAAGACATGAATAGACACTTCACCAAGAAGGATATTCAGGTGGTCAGCTAATACATGAAAAGATGCTCACAATCATTGGCCATCAGAGAGATGTAGATCAAAACAATGAGATATACCATCTCATCCCAGAACTGATGGCAAGGTTCAATGAGACAGAAAATAACAAATGCTGGTGGGGATTTGGAGAGAATGGGACTCACATGCACTGCTTGTGTGACTGTGAAGTGACACAACCATTGTGGAAAACAATATGGTGATTCCTTACAAAGTTGGAATTGGAGATAACATTTGACCTAGCAATCCCATTACTAGGTGTATGTCCTAGAGAGGTGAGGGCCAGGATAGGAACAGATAAGATACATGCACACTCATGTTCATCACAGCACTATTTACAATAGCAAAAAGATGGAATCAACCTACATGCCCATCAGCGGAAGAGTGGATGACCAAACTATGGTACATACACATAATGGAATGCTACATAGAACTAAAGAATACTGTAGAGTCTGCAAAACACCACATAAAATGGACAAACTTGGAGGACATTATGCTGAGTGAAATAAGTCAATCACAAAAGGACAAATATAGTATTAGTTCATTGTTGTGGAGAGTCAAGGAAAGGTTTATACATGGAGGGAAACTTTCTTTGTTGGTTGCTAGAGGTGGGAGGGAGGGGAGGGAACACTGCAAAAATGCATTAACCCATGTCACTTTATGTTTGTGTATTTCACTGTACATAAATTATATTTCAATAAAATGCATTTAAAAATAAATAAATAAAAATAATATATTTACAAAAAAAAATTCAGCAAACTTTTCTTTCCACTATATGAATTCCAGGAAACCCCTAACTGCATACACAGTCTAAGTCAAATCAACTTGACGGCAGTGAGCTTTCGTGAGTTCTAGAGGAACTCGCTCACTCACTGCCATCGAGTGGGATCCGACTCATAGCAACCCCTCCTTGGGTTTCTGAAACAGTATCACTATGTGCCAAAGGGGCAGGGAGGTCACATCTTCTGACCTCCTCTAACCCCACAAGAGGAAGTCAGATCACCATCAGTAGCCCAAGGCCTATTCCTGCAAGGCCAGACATTCTGCCTCCCTCCAGCCCTTTCACCAGCCATGACACCAGCCGTTTCTCCTGCAGCATCCACCATCTCTCTGCTGGGTTCAATAATTCTCTGCAGTGGCCACACAGAACTCACAGATTATGGGGTTTATTAGGGAAGCACCAGGCTACAATTCAAGTTCAGGAAAAACACTCAGTCTCAGCCCACCATCTCTCAGCCAACAGTATCTCTCAGTCATTCTCTCAGCAGTGCATGCCTCTTGGTGTTTCTTAGCAGCACGTGTTTTTCAGGAGTGCATTTTTTTCAGTAGCACATCTTTCTCAGCCAGCAGTCAGAGAGGCCCCTTCTGCCTATCGGAGGCCTCCTTTTGAGCCTAGCAGAGTGGCCAAACTAACCAATCCCAACATCAGAATTCCATACACCTGAGGGAGAGTGAACTTCCCAGAACATTACTTTGTACTGCTCCCAACAGAAATACCCCAGGTGGATAACTAACAATCAGGAGCTACTTGGTTGCTTATGGCCAATTTCCCCATGAGTTTACAAAGACTTATGGCTAGAAAAGCCATACCAGGTAATTTACTACACTGCACTATGGAAGTAGATTACCCAATCTTTCTTCTGAGAAGTGGGTTTGAACTGCCAGCCTTCTGGTTAACAGTCAAATGTCTTAAGTACTATGCCACCAGAGCTCCTCTAGAGGAACTGTTGTTGTTGTTATGTGCCGTTGAGTCGGACCCGACTCATAGAGACCCCTCCTTGGGTTGCCAAGGCAGTATCACTATGGAAGTAGATTACCCCATCTTCCTTCTGAGGAGTGGCTGGTGGGTTTGAACCGCCAGCCTTCTGGTTAGCAGTCAAGTGCCTTAGGCACTATACTACCAGAGTTCCCGTAAAGAGACAGTCTGGTCTGGCTACCTGGCAGGCTCAAACCGACAGCATTGTGTGTGGCAAGTGACTGCTTTAGGCCTGACGCCAATCCCTAGGCCCTAGAGGAACTAGATACCCATATTTCATATTTGTAACTAAAACACTGAATGTATTACAGTATACATGCTTATTTTAAAAATTGGATGTAGTCATCACATCTAGTGCCATAGCTAGGGATGGGAAGGATTTCTGAGTAGATTACAAGGAACAAGAACCTACAACCTCACCCACCTCTAGAGAGAGACTGACCCAACTGTTGGCAAGAAACCATCAAGAAGGCAAAACACAAGTTTCATAAAGCACAATAATAATAATACCTAGTCACTGAGTGCTTCTTACAGGCTGGGAGACTCTTGTGTTTTATCTGTCCACCATTGGAGTAAATCTCACTGTCATTGAGTCAATTCTGAGTGATAGTGATCCCTTTGGGTTTCCAAGGCAGTAAATCTTTATGGAAGTAGATTGCCCCATTTCCTTCTGTGGAATGGCTGGTGGGTTTGAACTACCAACCTACTGGGTACTAGTCAAATGTTTTATTTAGGCACTGAGCCCCAGAACTCCTTTTGGAGCAAGTAAAAACCAAACCAAACTCACTGTCGTAGAGTTGATTTTCACTCATAGTGACCTCTCCTTGGGTTTTTGAAGCGATATCACTATGGAAGTAGATTGCCCAACCTTCCTTCTGAGGAGTAACTGTTGGGTTTGAACCGCCAGCTTTCTGGTTAGCAGTCAAATGCCTTAGGCACTATACCACCCTTATCAAACCCAGTTTACAAATGAAGCAACTGAAACTTGGAGAGGTACCTGACTTGCCTAGGGCCTCATGGCCTCAGGCATAGTGGCAGCTATGGTTAGGTGTTCAGCACTAGGGAGTTTGTTTTAGGAAAAAGAAGTCTTCTCACTGGAAACAAGGTGCCAGGAGGCACATAATATTGGGCAAGAAGGCAGACAACATCAGGGAACTTGTCAAGGCAGTAAGAAAGAGAGGAATTACATTTATTGAACACTTACTATGTTCCAAGCTCTTGAAACACTTAATACCATATAATGTGGGTAGTGGGAGCTCTGGTAGCATAGTGCGTAAGGCACTTGACTGCTAACCAGAAGGCTGGCGGTTCAAACCCACCAGCCACTCCTTGGAAGGAAGGT
>NW_006921793.1:6032063-6033445 GCF_000298275.1 Orycteropus afer afer
AGTCCCATGATGGTGCAAATGGTTGACATGTTTAGGTCTACCCAGAGGTGTCTCAGAAAAAGGGTTTAGCGATCTACTTCTGAAAGATCACAGCCATTGGAAATCCTATGGAACACAGTTCTACTCTGACATACATGGGGTTGGTGTTAGTTGGAGTCAACTAGATGGCATCTGGTCTAAACCTCTAAACCTCAGTTTCTAACCCACCAGCCACTCTGCAGAAGATGGGGAAATCTGTTTCTATAGAGATTTACAGCCTTGGAAAACCAGTAGGGGTCACTATGAATTGGAATCAACTTGATGGCAGTGAGCTTGAAAATGGAAATACTTGTACCTACCTCATAGAGCTTTTTGAAAGGATTAATTGAGATAACCTGTATAAAATGCTTATTTGACAGATCAGAGAGTATAACTTCCCAAAAGAAGAGCTAATGAGACTTGGAGAAGGAATTCTAGTGAAGGTCTGGCACTTCATATTGCAATACCCTGTGGAGATGACCTAAGAATGAACTAGGGTTCAAGGGCAAGGATTATGTCTCTGCAATAGTTCTGCATTTCTCTCAGAGCAAAAGTCAAGGCCTTAGAATGGCCTAGAAGCCTTTCATGATCTTCCATCCTCACCACTTTTCTGGAATCATGAGATTTCTCTCCCCACCTTGTTTACTATGCTGTAATCACTTGAGTCCACCAGTCATCTATCAGTTTGTCATACTGTGGTGGCTTGTGTATTGCTGTGAGGCTGGAGGCTATGCCACCAGTATTTCAAATACAGCAGGGTCATGCATGGTGGACAGGTTTCAGTGAGCTTCCAGAAGAAGACAGACTAAGAAGCATGAGACCATCCACTTCTGAAAAAGCTGTTGTTGTTGTTATGTGCCATGGAGTCATTCCTGACTCATAGCTACCCTTGTTAGGTTTCTGAGGCAATATCACTACGGAAGTAGATTGCCCAACCTTCCTTCCAAGAAGTGACTGGTGGGTTTGAACTGCCAGTCTTCTGGTTAGCAGTCAAGTGCTTTAGGCACTATGCTACCAGCTCTCCTTCTGAAAAAGCTAGCCACCGAAAATCTTATGAATAACAGTGAAACACTGCCTGATACATTACTGGAAAACTTTATGAGTAGCTGTGAAACATTATCTGATATAGTGCCTGAAGATAAGCCCTTCAGGTTGGAAGGCACTCAAAGTATGACTAATGCAAAAAGGGCAAGGAGGCTACATGTTCTGACCTCCTCTAATCCCACAAGAGGAAGACAGAGTCATCATCAATAACCCAAGGCCTATTCCTGCCAGGCCAGACATGCTGCCTCCCTCCAGCCCTTTCTCTAACTATTCCTCCCAAAGCACCCACCACCTCTCTTCTGGGTTTGATAATTCATTGC
>NW_006921793.1:6033545-6038090 GCF_000298275.1 Orycteropus afer afer
CACCATCTCTCAGCCAAGTCTCTCACAGTCTCTCCCCCAGCAGTGCATGTCCCTCGGTGTCTTACTCAGCAATGCATGTCTCTTGTGTCTCTTTCCCAGCAGCATGTGTCTTTTTCAGTAGCACATGTCTCTTTCAGCAGCACGTCTTCCTCAACCAGCAGTCAGAGAGAGTTCTGCCTCTAGGAGGCCTCCTCTTGAGCTTGGCAGAGTGGCCAAACCAACCAATCATAACAACAGAATTTTAAGCACCTGAGAGTGAGCCACCCATAACATTGCATTGTGCCATGTCCAACAGAAATAACCCAGGTGGATGACATTTATAATCAGGGGCTCCTCAGTTGCTCATTCCACCACTGACTTTACAATGACTTATGGGTAGAAAAGCCATACTAAGTAATTTATTTCACTGCAACCAGGAAAGAGCTATCTCCCCAAAGTAGAGTTGACTTTAATAGCGTGGATGGAGTAAAGCTTTTGGAACCTTCATTTGCTCCTGCAGATGACTCAAAATGGGGGAGAAACAGCTGCAAATATTCATTAATAATCAGAACATGGAATGTACAAGGTATGAATGTAGGAAATTTGGAAGTTGTCAAAAATGAAATGGAATGGATAAAGATAGATCTTCTAGGCATTTGTAAACTGAAATGAACTGGTATTGGCCATTTTGAATCAGATAATCATATGATCTACTATGCCAGGAATGGCAAATTGAAGAGGAATGGCATTGCATTCAATGTCATAAAGAACATCTCAAGATCTATCCTGAAGTACAACACCATCAGTGATAGGATGATATCCATACACCTACAAGGTAGACTAGTTAATACCACTATAATTCAAATTTACATACCAAACACTAAAACCAAAGATGAAGAAATTGAAGATTTTTCACCAACTTCTGCAGTCTGAAATTCATCAAACATGCAATCAAAGTTCATTGATAATTATTGGTGATTGGAATGTGAATGTTGGAAGCAAAGAAGACTCATTGGTAGTTGAGAAATATGGCCTCAGTGATAGAAATGATGCTGGAGATTGCATGATAGAATTTTGCAAGATCATTGATTTATTCATTACAAGTACCTTTTTTCAACAACGTAAATGGTGGCTATACACATGGACCTCACCAGATGGAATACACAGAAATCAGTTCGACTACATCTATGTAAAGAGGCAATGGAGAAGCTCAATATCATCAGTCAAAATAAGGCCAGGAGCTGACTGTTGTGGAACAGACAATCAATTGCTCATGTACAAGTTCAAGTTGAAGCTAAAGAAAATTAAAATAAGTCCACAAAAGCCAAAATTATGACCTTGATTATATACCGCTTGAATTTAGAGATCATCTAAAGAACAGACTTGAAACATTGAACACCAATCACCAAAAGACTATTCGAGTTATGGGATGACATCAAGAACACCATACATTAAGAAAACAAATAATCATTAAAAAGACAGGAAAGGAAGAAAAGACCAAAATTTGTGTCAGAAGAGACTCTGAAACTTGATTTTGAGCATAGAGTAGTAGCTTAAGTGAATGGAAGAAATGCTGAAATAAAAGAACTGAACAGAAGAAGATTTCAAAGGGCAGCTTGATAAGGCAAAGTAAAGTATTATAATGAAATGTGCAAAGTCTTGGAGTTAGAAAACCAAAATGGAAGAACATCCTCAGCATTTCTCAAGCTGAAAGAACTGAAGAAAAAATTCAAGCCACAAGTTGCAACACTGAAGGATTATATGAGCAAAGTATTAGATGGTGCAGGTATCGTCCAAAGAAGATGGAAAGAATACATAGAATCACTCTATCAAAAAGAATTGGTCGATGTCCAACTATTTCAGAAGGTAGTATATGATCAAGATATGATCATGATTCAGATGAGAACATGGAACGAGGGATATGACTGCTGATATCAGATGGATCTTAACTGAAAGCAAAGAATACCAGAAAGATGTTTATTTGTGTTTTGACTATGCAAAGGCATTTGACTGTGTGGATCAGAACTAGTTATGGATAACATTGTGAAGAAGGGAATTCCAGAAGTCTTAATTGTTCTTATGAGGAACCTGTACATAGACCAAGAGACTTGTTCAAACAAAACAAAGGGATACTGCAAGGTTTAAAATCAGCAAAGGTGTGCATCAGGTTGTATCCTTTCACCATATTTATTCAATCTGTGTGCTGAACATGTCATCCCAGAAGTGGGACTACATGAAGAAGAATGAAGCATCAAGATTGGAGAAAACTCCAACCTGCAGTATGCAGATGACACAATCTTGTTAGCTGAAAATGAAGATGATTTGAAGCACTTATTGATGAAGATTAAAGACTACAATTTTCAATTATGGATTATTCCTCAACATAAAGAAAATGAAAATCCTCATAACTGGACCAATAAGCAGCATCATGATAAATGGAGAAAAGACTGAAGTTGTCAAGGATTTCATTTACTTCGGTCCACAGTCAACATCCATGGAAGCAGAAGCCAAGAAATCAGACATCGTATTGCACTGGACAAATCTACTGCAAAAGAACTCTTTAAAGTGTTAAGAAGCAAAGATATCACTTTGAAGACTAAGGTGGGCCTAACCGAAGCCATGGTATTTTCAATTGCCTCACATGCATGTGAAAGCTGGACAGCAAATAAGGAAGACCGAAGAAGAATTGATGCCTTTGAATTACGGTGCTGGCAAAGAATACTGAAAATACCATGGACTGCCAGAAGAACGAACAAATTTATCATGGAGTAAGTGCAGCTGGGATGCTCCTTCAAAGTGAAAATGACTAGGCCTTGTCTTGTGTGCTTTGGTCATGTTGTCAGAAGGGACAACTCCTTGGAGAAGGATATGTGCAATGTAGTAAATTACCTGGTATGGCTTTTCTAGCCATAAGTCTTTGTAAACTCTGTGGTGGAATTTGCTGTGAGCAACTGAGGAACTCCTGATTGTAAAAGTTATCCACCTGGGGTATTTCTGTTGGGAGTGGCACAAAGCCATGTTCTGGGAAGTTCTCTCTCTCTCAGGTGCTTAGAATTCTGTTATTATGATTGGCTAGTTTGGCCTCTCGGCCAGGATCAAAAGGAGGCCTCCTAGAGGCAGAACTCTCTTTCTGACTTCTGGCTGAGAAGGATGTGCTGCTGAGAAAGAGACACCGGAAGACAATCATTGCTGGGAAAGACTGAGAGAGACTATTGGGTGAGAGACAATGGGCTGGGAGAGAGACTGAACGTTGTTCCTGAATTTGAACTGTAGCCTGGTTCTTCCCTAATAAACCCCATAATCTGTGAGTTCTCTGTGGCCACTGCAGTGAATTATCAAACCCAGCAGAAAGGTGGTGAGTGGTGTGGGAGGAATGGTTGGTGTCAGGGTTGGTGAAAGGGCTGGAGGGAGGCAGCATGTCTGGCCTCACAGTAATGGGCTTTGGGCTACTGATAGTGACTCTGTCTTCCTCTTGTGGAGTTAGAGGAGGTCAGAGAAGATGTAGCCTCCTTGCCTTTTTAGCAGTTGGTGTCAGAAGCTGTGGGGTTCCTTGCAGTTGCTTCAGACTCATAGAAGCATGAGACTTTAAAAGAAAGAAGGCAGGGGCCTGGGAAGTGAAACTCTGGATTCTTAGATGGTTACTTTGGTGTAACCTATTAAAGGAGATAATTGATCCAGAGGCTAGGAATTTTGGTTACACCCAGTCAAAGGCCCAAGTCCATATGTATAGAATGGGGAGGTAATCAAGGTGAAGAGATGAACCTGGAATGTCTTAAAAAGGATTATGTGTTTTGGATTATGTGTTTACCTGAATGTACGACGGTATTGAATCTCTCTTATCTGCCAGTACATTAGAAATTATTATGGGGTGTGGATAACAGAGAGCCTGTATGTCTGCCTTTAGCTGATACTTGATTGGATATGTTTAAAAAGGGAAATAGAATTTGCCCAGAAGAAACCACAGGCTTTTGTTTTAAGCCCTGTGTGTAGAGTATGAAGAGATTAGGTAGAAAACCTGAACCCCATCCAGTACTACTGAGGGACTGGAAAATTTGCATTTGAAGAGAGGACCTGAAGAGAAAAAAATGACCGTTTAGCTTTTTTTAATTTTGAGCAAGCAGATAGGCTTTGGTTGCATCAAGGCAGGAAAGTCGCGGTCCATGAGAGAAACCCCTTCCAGGACTGAAAGTTAAAGGAAGCCAGTGAGTAGTAAACTTGTATGTTACTCTCTTGTGACCACCTGGGTCCACCTGAGTGGAAATGGGGCAAGTGCAGCAAAGAGGAAACAGGCTGAGTTTGGTACTCTTTGACTTAGGCCATGGAGGTTAGGGATGAGAGGAAGGGCTAGTTGGTCTGAAGTGCAAGAAGTTGTGAGCCTATGGGCATTGAAATAGTCCCTGAGGACTGAAGATGTGAGAGAAGGTGCTGGCTGGTTTGAAGTGAAGGGAAGAGTGTGACTCCCAAACTTGGCAGCTGGTACCCATGACCTAGCTGGGATGGCTAGGGCTGAGCTGACCAGAACCTGACCAAACGAAGAGAAAGATGTTTGGCACTGAGCTGGTGTTA
>NW_006921793.1:6038445-6047675 GCF_000298275.1 Orycteropus afer afer
GTTGTTGTTGTTATGTGCCATTGAGTCAGACCCAACTCACAGTGACCCCTCCTTCCGAGACCGATCATTATGGAAGTATATTGCCCAACCTTCCTTCTGAGGAGTGACTGATGGGTTCGAACCACCAGCCTTCTGGTTAGCAGTCAAATGCCTTAGGCACTACACTACTAGAGCGCCCCGTAAATAGAATACCATGCATTAAAAACTATCAGGGAAGAGGCTGGGGCTAGTAAGCAGTGTTAGTTTTAATTTAAATCCAAGGCTGTGGTTTAATTTTATGGGAGTAGAACCACCAATTTATGTTTCACCAGTTAGTATGTAGCTGGAAGCCCACTTCAACTGGTACCATTTCTATTTATTCCAGAGTAGTCTTGGTGAGCCTTATAGACTGGGCTGTGAGTGGCTACCTGGCTGGTCCACCTTAGTTGAAATCTTCTTGTGTCTTCTTTGAGCTTCAATTTTCTTAGCCATAAAACAGTTAATTCAAAGGATTGTTTCAAGGACAAAGTAATGCTTACAGTAGGTGCCAAGTAAGTTTAGATTCCTTAGGTTTTAGAGTTCCAGTTTTAGAGATCATGTTGATTAGAGTGAGATATAGCATTCTAAAATGAATACATATATAAAGAATATACCTAAATACCTAAATATAATATATGGATAAATGATAGGATGGGTTGAAGATCAATTTGTCATGAGTGGCCATAGTAAGCATATTTTCAACATCATGACTAATATATATTGAGGACTTGTTATATAGAGGGGAAAGCATTATAGAGTTGAGCGACCTTATGTATAACATAATGAAACATTGCCCAGTCTTGCGCCAGTCTTACAATCCTTGTTATACCTGCCAGAGTGTTCTTTGAAAGTGAGAATGAGCAGACTTCATCTCTCCTACTTTGGTCATGTTGTCAGAAGGGACCATTCCCTGGAGAAGGATGTCATGCTTGGTAAGGTGGAGGGCTAATGAAAAAGGGGAAGGGCCACAACAAGATGGATTGACACAGTGGCTGCAACAATGGGCTCAGGTAGAGCAAGGATGTTCTTTGTAGTTATGACAAATTCAAAAACTATGAAAAATTTTATATTCACTTAAGTAATTAAACAAATTCAAAATCATGTAAGGTAAACAGCAAAAGTCACAATTATGCTATCCACTTATTCCTCTTGCCACCCTTTGAAATATCCACTTTCTAATAACCAAAACCAAACCCATTTCCATGGAGTTGGATCCGACTCATAGTGACCCCTCCTTGGGTTTCTGAGGATGTATCACTACAGAAGTTGTGGCTGGTGGATTTGAACTGCCAGCCTTCTGGTTAGCAGTCAAATGCCTTAGGCACTATGGTACCAAAGCTCCTCCACTCTCTGATAGTAACCATTAAAAAAAATTAACTATTTCCTTTTAGATATCTTTTATTCACATATGTATATCTACATTTCTTTTCCACAGTTAGATTATGTATATACTATTTACTCATGAAGAACTTTTAAAGGTGAAAATTTATTCAATGAAGTGATTTTTGGATTAACAATGTCTATCTGTGTTATGTTGTTGTTGTTGCTGTGTATTGCAGATATGATCATTGATGTTAGTACTTGACTTTATATTATGGCTGAAACTTTGAAAATGGCTCACTCCTGCTTGTCAGAGGTCATGGCTGCTTACCATTGAAAATGTTGGGCACAAGCAGAATGTTTCTCATAAAGTAATTCCCAGGCATTTCTTTAGAATATGGAATGGTTAGGGTAGATGCTTTCCCTAACCTGAGGGCTGAGGGCTCAACTTTTGTTTTACTTAGAATAGTGGCTAAGAGATTAGATTTTAATATCTAAAAAGATTTAGATTCAAGACATGGCTCTTTTTAACCTCTCTGGGTGTCATATATTTGTTCATTCATTCATTCATTCATTCATCCATTCAGTAGTATTTACTAAGTGCCTATATTGCCAGGCACTGTCTGTTGTGCTGAGGATATAGTAGTGAGCAGGGCAGAAGAAAATTTCTGCCCTCAGACAGCCTGCACTCTAGTGTGCGGAAACAGACAATAAACAAAATACCAATCAAGTTTTATGCCACAAAGCACTATTTGAATGTTACTTTTACAGTTTGATGAATGGTTTTGATGGTGGCTGTTGTCTCTCTGATATAGCATAAAAAGAATGTCCCAGGTATCTTCCTGATTAACCTCTTGGGTTAGCAATGCTTCATTTCCCAGTGGCTAAGCTAGCATGTGCTTTAGTTGACTATGGTAAAAATAATCATATTACCATTTGTTTTTCTGATATGAATAGAGAATTGATAATAAAATATCAGATTCATGGTATAGTGTGTATCTCTTTAGTTCTATGAATTCCATGACATACACCTGGGTTTCTGAAAAATATGTGGCAAGAAAATATCAAATGAGACTGAATTTTTGCAGGAAAAGTTGACTGAGGCTACCTGACCAGTTATTTAAATTCATTTCATTTAAATCATGAATCAAACCTACTGTAAAAAAACCATGAAAATTCTTTGCAAAATGTTAGGGAGGAAGAGTTTCCAAAAATCTTCAGGTGTAACCCTGCTCCCTGTTGCTTCCCAGCTTATGAACGTCCATAAATATTTGGGTAAGTAGATTTATCTACAACAACCCTGGTGGAATAGTAGTCATCATCAACGTTCAGGTTGTCTGTCAGCTCTTGTGTCCCTGTCACATCCAGTTCTGAAACTACCCCTGAATTTCCAGAGATCAGGAATTGGATGTGCTGTTGAAGTCTTGGTACCCATTTTGTTTGGCTGAACCATGGACATGCATATATCTACTGAGACCCAGCCTTCTCTTTAGAGCTGTTGAGAAGATCCAATCCACACTGAGTTTCCTTGCTGAACCAGGAGATTAGACCTAAACCCCATATCTATATGGAGGGACCCTATTTTCTACTCTGTGTTGCTCCAAGCACTAACTGTGGATGGACTGATTGCTTCCAATAGTGCTTAGTATGTAACCAGCTGTTGGGTTGTCTCAATATCAGGTAAAACCTCGCTAGATATTAATGTCTTCACAGGGCAAATAGATTTTGTCATGCTCCTTCAGGCACCGAGTTGATGGCAGTGAGTTTGGTTTTTTGGTTTTCAGGCATAGTACATTGGAATCTTTTGCTATCCTATACAGGGACTGCCCTACAGTTATGGCAAGTTTCCAGTCCCAGTCTTTTATAGTGTTGGTTTCTGTATTCATCTTTGTCTTATCACTCAACACACGTGTACATTCCCCCACCATCTGAATACATATATGAATATAAACATATTCATTCTAGTTGTATGCCTCATGGCCAAGTCTGCCAAGTTGTTTTATATTTAGATTTAAATTTTATGTCTCTTTTTATTGGTTCCTTATGTCATGATTCTACATTATGTTAATCTGCCTAGTTGGTGAAAGGATTACCAAAATATACTTTGTAATCATATTTGCTTCCTAAGTTCTGTAACTATCCTGTTAGAATTTCTTTTATTTTTTTGTTTACATTTTAATTATTTTGTTGTTGAGAATATACACAGCAAAAGATACACCAATTCAGCCATTTCTACATGATATTTTAGTGATATTGATTGCATCTTTCTACTTGTGCAACCATTTTCACTCCTTTCTGAGTTGTTCCTCCACATTAACATAAAATCACTGCCCCCTAAGATTCCTATCTGTGGTAATTAAGGATGTGTGTCAATTTGGCTGGGCCATGATTTTGAGTGGCTTGGCAGCTGGGTGTAGATTATAATCCATGATGAGATTGTAATCACCTCCGTGGTGGAATCTGCTATGAACAGCTACATAGTTGAAGGGGAGTAACCTTAGGGTGTGGCCAGCTTCCAGTATGTATGGAGAAGCTTAGGGAAAGGTCTCTAGCTATGTGGCACATTTGGATCCTGCATTTGGCCAAGTCTTCATCTCCAGTTCCTGCACTTGAGCCAGTGGCCTGAGGGATTGCCTGCTAATCTTGGGATTGTGCCATTTTACCTGTCGACCTTGGGTTTGTCAGCCTCCACAACCAGTAGCTGCGTGAGTCAGAAACAGCTTCAGTGGGCTGGGAGCAAGAGGCATAACTGAAGTCCAAGGTCGAGAGGCCTTTGCCTAGCCTCAAGAGCCGACACTTTGTACTTGGACTTCTAACCTCCACAACTGTAAGAGAATAAATTCCTGTTAAAGGTATCCACTTGTGGTATTTCTGTTATAGCAGCACTAGAGAACTAAAGCACTAATCTTTGTAATTTCTGTTGTCACTTTGATCCCACATGAATAGTTCTTACAGGAGCGTAATGCTCAAAGCAGATCTTTTTTACTAGTTAAGCTGGACTATTGATTGATTTTAAGAAGACTTCAGGGGACATTTTTGGTTTAAGGCTTAAAGATTATCTCAGAGCAATAGGTTCAGGGGTTCATCCACCCTCCATGGCCCAATGATAACTTCTTGATCTTCTATCTTGGTGCATTTAAGCAGGACTAACTTCAGGAGGGGCACAATATCAGTAGTCCCTGAAGGTCCCAAATTATGCCCAATTGCTCTGAAAGATGCCCTATAACTTCATATCTTGTATTAGATATCTATTGCTGCATTAACTGATTACCCCATACCTTAATGACTTCATGCAATAAACACTTATTATCTCACACAGTTTTTATTTGTCAGGAATTCAAAGTAGCTTAGTTGGGTGTTACTGGATTAGAGTCTTTCATGAGGATGCATTGAAAATTGCAGCCAAAGCTGCAGTGATGTTTAGGCTTGCGGAGAGATAGAGGGGGGCTTTGGTGGCATAATGCCTAATGTATTTGACTGCTAACCAGAAGTCTGGCATTTCAAACCCACCCAGACTGGGCAATCTACTTCCATAGAGATACCGCCTTGGAAACCCAAGGAGTAATCACTATGAGTCAGAATCAGCTTGGCAGCAGTGATATTTTTCCCCCCCGAGGGCTAGAGAAGCCTCTTTCAAGATATTTGGCTAATGGACCCATGTGGGTCCTGAAGCAAATCGGGCCCCTTTCCTGCAAGAAAGAAATTAAAAAAAAAATAAGATATCTGACTTATATGGCTGTTGGCAAGGGCTCTCAATTCTTGCCATATAGATCTCTCCAAAGGGTAGCTTTAGCTTGAGAGTCCTCAAGATAGAGCAGCTGGCCTTTCCTAGAGGAAATGACCCAAGACAGAGCAAGGCAGAAACTGCTCTCTTTTATGACCTAGCTTCAGAAGTCACACATTGTCATTTTCTCAATATCATATTGGTTACACAGTTCTGTTCAGTATGGAAGGCAAACGACTCAGGGACATGAGTGTCAGGATGTAGGGATCATTGGGTATACCTTATAAGTGGGCTCTTCAGGTTAAGATTTGATCAATTCAGATGCAAGAATCTAAGCTGTCCAGCTCTTCTTTTCTTCATCTCCTAGACAAGGCACTGCGTGCATAGCCCCCGTCATCTGTCAGTGGAGACATATGTTGTTATGATGCTGAGGAGGTTTCAGTGGAGCTTCTAGACTAAGATGGAGTAGGAAGACAGGTCTGATGACCTACTGAATATGAGACCTTGAAAACACTATGGATGGATCACAAAGGTCCAATTTCTTTGTGCAGGGGATGCATTGAGTTGGGGCCTGCCATGAGTCAGGAGCCAATAGATACTGGGATTGCAGTAATGCCGTTATGGCCAGGAGAAGCCAAGCTCCATGAGCCACAGACTGCCAGTTAACATCTTAAGATTAAAGGACTAATAGAGTCATGGAATTTCAGAGTTGAAAATTATTTCATAAATGATAAGAATGAGACTCAGAGAGGTGAAGTAGCTTGTCCATCTTCTTCTGGACCCCCCATTTTTTGAGCTCTTAGACCCGATTTTTCTTTCGTTATACTAAGCTCTTCACTTTTAATTAGAATGGGTTGAAAAATAGCCAGGACTCTATTTATGGATTTAGCACACTGTGTTTTTTAACAAATGGAAAAGACTAGGCCCTACTTCATTATTTCTCAAATTTGAGTAAAAGGGTAAAGTTTTTAAGATTTTAATTTTTGACTTAAATCTTTTTATTTTTGTATTATTTTACCTAAAATACATAAATATAAAATTAATGTATAAAAATACATGTTCAAAGTATAAATGTATAAAATCCTTATGTTTAAGATCTTATGAAATGATTCATTAAATTAAATTCATAAAAAAATACAAATAAAAATTAAAAACCCAACAGGCTAATATTAATTGGATGTGGAAAATAATGTTGTTTTGTGGAAGCTGCTATTTACTGCTGAAATTTGAAAATATGTTTGCTGTGCCTAGACCCTCATGGGCTATCTGATTCTTCATTTTTCTCACCACTTTTTTCTAGTTAAACCATGGCAAACCTTCATTTTTACGGTGAGTCAATTTAGCACCATTTTGTTCCCATTTAGTGGCAATCCTTCATTTATGGATTACCTAATTTCTTTTCTTATTAGCTAGATGATTCTACTTATCTCCAATATTGATATAAACACAAATGCAAACATGAACACTGAAATTGTTATTGGTTATAAAGTGATCACTCAGAATATTATTTAATTTAATAAAAGCATTGTAATGAAAACACACTCCAAAACAACCAGAGAAGTTGCAGCTCCCTGAACATACGTCTACAAATCCTTGAGATCCTCAGGCTGCGATTTAGAGGGACCATGGCATAGTGCCTTTGTTTTCAGTCATGGTAATATGTTCTAGACATGCTATCTGCCATCTGAATGGGAGTTATTTTGACTTCAAATAAAATAAGAAGGGTCACTAACATTTGTTCAGCTGTTAATGACAAAGTCCAAATTGCTAATTAATGAATGTCTAGAGAACATGGGGATCATTTGCTGTTCCTTGGGTTATCCTGATTAAATGTGCACGCTGCAGAAAGTGCTGAGTTTAGGGCAGAAGAGTGGACCTCCTGGGCAGCTCAACTGCAGGCTTTCCTGTTTGATGCAGGGCACTTGTTTTGACCTTGTGGTGACTCAGCCCAGCTGGGAGACTTAACACAAAGTAAGACACAAACCAGGTGCTGTGTGTGACTTCCACTTCAGGCACAATGAGCTACAGTTAACAAATGATGCCTTTGGACTGATCTGAATATGATGTCCTGCCTGAACAATCTCTCAAAAATTATTTGATTGTAGCATATTTTTGGTGTAAACACATCAGACCACTCCAGAGCTATTTTCTGTGGCTGAAGAACAACATTCCTTAACGGGGGCCATATGTCAAGAATGGAGTTGGTGACTAATCCTCTCAATATGGCCCCTGTGGCTCACAGGTATTACACTTCTAAAAACTAGTGGGAGGCAGGAAGAACACATTGTTCTCATCTCACAGTGACTTCAACGGACAGAAAAGAAGCAAATGAGGGGTTGGAACTGAATTAATTAAACCCCACACATTGCAGTGGAAATTTTAAAAGTGAGAATGCTTAAGAAGTTTAGATGAACATTTTAGATTCACCCTCACCCCATCTCCACCTGTTGGAATATTCCTCCTTCTTTAAGGCTTACCTCAAAGGAGCCCTGGTGGTATAGTGGTTTAGTGCTTGGCTGCTAACTGAAAGGTCATGAGTTTGAACCTTTCAGCCTGCTTCTGAAAAGATTTACAGCTTTGGAAACCCTATGGGGCAGTTCTCTTCTGTTGTATAGGGTCTCTATGAGTTAGAATAGACTTGATAGCAATGGCTTTGAATTTTTTTTTTTTTTAAAGACTTGTCTCCAAAGCTCTTTTCCAGTCTTTCCAGATTCTCACCAAACAGGATCTCAGCCATCCCTAAGCCTCTTGAAAGGAGCCCTGGTGGTATAGTGGTTGAAGTGCTCAGCTGCTAACCAAAAAATTAGTGTTTCAAATCCACCAGCCTCTCTATGGGAGAAAGATGTGGCAGTCTACTTCTGTAAAGATTTATAGCCTTGGAATCACTATGGGGCAGTTCTACTCTGCTATAGCATCTCTGTAAGGCAGAATTGACTCAACAGCAAGGGGTTTAGTTTGGTTTTAAGCCCCTTGAACCTTATTTATTTATTTTGGAGGGGTTGCTATTTAAACATTGCATTTCCTATATCATTATTCCCAGTTTACTTGTCATCTCCTCTCCAACGTTATGTATTTCTTACAAGACATGATATCTTCAGAATGTTTTGAACTTGATGACAACTTATTAGATCAAATAAAACTCTGAGTGACAACCAAATATTTACAAAGTAATGCCTTTAGCTGGGGCTAGTTCAGTTTTTAAACTTTTGTTGTTAGTTGCTGGGAATTGGCTCTGACTTGTGGTAATTTTATATATAAAAAAAGGAAATATTTCCCAGTCCTGTGCTATCTCCACGATTATGGTATGTTTGAGTTCATTGATGCAGCTATTATATCATCTAATTGCAGGTTTGACCCTCTACTTTATCAAACACATGTCCTTTTCTAGTGATTGGTCTTTCCTGATGACATGTCTAAAGTAAGAGAGCTGAGGTTTCGCTGTTCTCACACCTAAGGAGCAAGGATTTCATCTGACTGATTTATTAGTCAATTTCTGCACTGTTACTATACTCACAAATTTTTAGTGAAGACCATTTGGAGCACAGCACAGACCAGACACTGTTCTAATGCCATGTTCTAATGGTCAGCAGGTATTTATTACTCACAGAATAAATGGAACAGGGATGAGTAGAACAGTCAATATCATCATCAGCCACGGTTCTTGGAAGCTGGGCTTACCTCCACAGGGTTGGATTGCATCCAAGCATGATGCCCCAGTTTGAATCTTGAGAGTGCCCTAAGTTCCTCTCTTCCAAGCTTGAATACTAATCAGAAAGCCATGTCTATGTGACAAGTAGCATGTACAGAGAGCAAGTAGGAGAAAGGGTAATAAAAAGTAAAATGTGGTAATAAAAGTGGCAAAGTCCCCTGCAAACAATGAGCATCATTATTGCTGTTGTTCAGGCTGCTCCTGATTCACTGGTGCTAGGACAGCTCTCCCTCCTTTAGTCCACTAAGATAGTTTTAACAGAATTCTGAGTTTCTTCAGAGGGCAATCATCTCCCCCTAAGGCACATACTATATGTCTATTAGTAGCTGTTTTGCTCATTAGCAGCTAGGGAGATGGTGAAAGAGATATGGCATACCCATGCATCCAGCAAGTTCAAAAATGAAACATCATTCCAGATGGTATTGGGCTCATAGAGGAGGCAAAAAAAAAAAAAAAAAA